>NC_056743.1:1088031069-1088331069 GCF_019279795.1 Protopterus annectens | reverse complement strand
CAAACTGTATTAAGTTAAAATTAACCAATGTTATGCTTCACATATATTGCTATTATAGCATATAACGTAAGCAACATTACATAAATTATTCAGTTCCTGCTCCTTTTTTAAACAAGAAACATCTTTATTAAACCATCACTTACAACGTAAGCAGTCATACATTTATATAAATGAAAACAAACCACACAGACACAATCCTAGTTGCAAGTATTTTACATCACAAACCATACTGACAAACTCCCAGTTGCAAACATTATGCATCACTTGTAATCTACTCTATCATTTTCAGTCAGATATTACATAGCTCATTTAAGTCCCACCTTCTTTTAAACCTCATTCCTCCCCTGTATGTATTGTTCCCACAATTCCCATTTTTTCCTTATAGGTTGCTGCTACCTTTTTATAAAGATTTCAATTACAGTTGTTTTTATGTTACTATATTCAATACCTCTAAGGTAGTTGGTTTAGATTTTGATTTCCATTTTCTAGTAGTTGCTTTTTTGGCAGTCACCATAATTAGAGACATCACGGCCTCACCATGTCTAGGGTTGCCACCTATCCATTTTTTTTCCGGACTATCCAGAAATCAAACCGATTACTTGGTAGTCCGGAAAACACTACAAACTCATGTATTCTGTTTCAAAAAAGAAACAGTCTATCAGAGTTTGTTACATTGGCAGATTTACTATGCTGTTTTATAGAAAAGCATAGTAAATGGGTAGAAAAAGGGCAACAGGAATGGGAAAAATAAAATAAAATGGAACCACACCAGTGGTAAAACCGAGCACACACTTTAATGTCGTATTACAAACAGTAGTGACTGAGCGCTTTTGCCCAAAACACAAACGGGCATCTTCAGAGTCACCATTTTGTTAAAAAGCATGTCCTTATAAACCATAACTAATTAATTAATTCAACAATTAACTGTTAACTATATCCTCCATTGCACATCCACTTTTTAATAACCCATCGTATTTCACATTATAAAGCCTTTGTTCTATTAAACTCCATATTAAAAAGACCTCATTTGGTCGCTCATCATAACATTTGAATATTTTAACATTATTATTAAACCTTCATAGCCCTTTGCTTAAGTAATGCTGCAGTGGAAGTTCCGTCATTTAAACCTGGCCCATTTTGCATTTAATCTTAATTGCCACTTTATCTCTCTGGCTTCAGCTTCAACAACATTTTAATTCTATGATTGGGGAAGGTGGAAGAAAGGATTTATAATGTGAAATATGATGGGTTATTAAAAGGTGGATGTGAAATGGAAGATACAGTTTTTAACAGTTACTTGATTGTTGATTGTTTAATGAATTAGCTATGGTATATAAGGAAATACCTTTTTAACAAAATGGTGACTCTGAAGATGCCCGTTTGTGTTTAGGGTGAAAGCACTCCGTTACTATTGTTTGTAATACTGCATTAAAGTGAGTGCTCGGTTTTACCACTGGTGTGGTTTCATTTTCTTTTATTTTTTAAGTTTCATTGGCTGTTTTTGCCTTATTTTGTGGTTGAGGAATGGGAAAAAGAGGGCGTTCCCCAAAAACTTGCATCAGAATGACATCACAGAATGGGCAGGAAGTGGGTAGGAGAGGGGAGGAAGTGGGCAGGTTGTGAACAGTGTGAGGGGGTGTGGCTTTAGTCTGGTTTTAGCCCAAACAAAAGGTGGCAACCCTAACCATGTCTACGCAGTTCCGATTCTGTATCCTAGCTCAGAAAAATCCTCTCCCTCGTCACACCAATCTGCCCACCCAGCATTTCCGACAGTGGCAGTGCATCCTGCAGGGAATCCTTAAAGTTCGCCAACTCACTGCACTCCCAGAAAATATGTTCCTAATTACCTCTTTCTTCCGTGTCACATCTCCCAAGATTTGCTGTCTACCTGATAAACTATTCTCTGGAGTCTACTTGGAGCATAAAAATATCTATGTAAACATTTCCTAGCAAGAATCATAAATCTTCTAGATTTTGTTGCATATTTGAGAGACATGCATGTATCCTTCCATTGTTTCTTTGTGAATTGCTTATCCAATCTTTCTTCCCAATCCTTTCTAACCTCATTTGATTTGTATAGTTTTCATGCAATATTTTATATCCTGTACTAATTATTCCTTTTTTAATGGCAGCTTCTGTTCTAGATTCTATTAAAACTCTACCAGTGCTGGTCTTTTGTTTAGGACTCCCTATTTCTTTCTCTGTGCCTATACTCTGATATGAATCCTTGATAAGGGAAGGCAGTCTCTAACCTGCAGTCCAAATAAATTCTTGACATCTTCCCGTTCTATCATATTTTCCTCTCTAGTTATTTGATCCCAATACTTTGGTTCCTTTGCCAGTTTTGTCCAATAAATTCTAGCCCCCTCTTGCCTATTGTCTGTATCCCTAATTGCAGTCATTTCCATCGGCAGAATCTCCTTTCTCCATTCCAGTGTTGGCTTAGTCCTTAGAATACTTTCGGCTGCTTTATGGATGTAATATTCTGTGTGATTATTGTTAATCTCCTTAAAGGCTTGCATCCAAAGTCCCAGTCTCTCCTTGTTTCTTGAGCTTCTCCCCTGTTTCATTGTCATCCCTTTCCACTTTGAATTATAGTTTTCTGCTTGTGCTATGTATAGGAGCCTTAACTGTGTAGCTCTGAAACACCCCTTCAAATTGGGTAATCCCAATCTGCTCTGCTTACTGGAAGAATCAGCTTATGCCACTTGACTCTTGCCGTCTTCCCCTCCCAGATAAAGTCCTTCAGCTCTTTATTAATGGCTATCCCCAACTTCTCCTCTGGTTAATAAAAATATGCCTGACCTATGTATAAGATTAAAGGAACTAAAAACATTTTGACTGCTTGTATTTTACTATCCATATCCATATAACAAAGCTTCCATTTTTTCAGTTTTTATATCATCTTTTGTTTTGTCTCTTTCCACATATCCTTAGCTGCCACACCAGAGTAATTGTTAATCCATACTCCTAAATACTTAATTTTATCATATCCCCATTAAATAAGAATATTGCTGAACCAGTTTGTGTATGGGTACATATATGACCGCTGTTGCCTTTGTTTTAGCTTCATTAATTTTGTATGCCAAAAAGATTTGAAACTGTCTCATTATGTTCCACAACACTGTAATGTCTCTTTCCGGTTTTGTCAGGTATAAAATAATATCATGTGCAAATAGAGCCAGCTTTTCTTGACTACCATGCCAATTATATCCTTGAATTTCTGAGTCTCTTATTTTATTTGCTACTGGTTTTAAATGTAATGCAGATAACAAAGGAGAAAGAGAATGCCCCTGCCTGGTTCCTCTGCTCAAGCAGAAATCATCAGAAAGGATCCCACCCACTTTAATTTTTGTCTCCAATCCCTCATATATCCTCATAGTCAACCTTGTATTTTTTTCAGGAAATGCAAATGCTTCCATTGCCCTGCTCATAAAGTCCCAGCTCATTCTGTCAAATGCTTTCTCTGCATCAAGACCCACCAACAACAATGGTATTTTCTTACATTCCACTTCAATCTGGATAATCAGTGTTTTGTTAATGTTGTCAGATGTTTGCCTCCCCACCACAAAAGCATATTGATCTATATCAATTTTGACATTAGTGTTTTCAATCTTTCAGCCATTATGGACATGAACACTTTATAATCTTGATTTTGTATTGCAATGGGCTTGTATGAGTCTGGGTCTGATGGATCTTTACCCTGTTTAGGTGCCACCGCTACCACTGCTTTTTTCCTGGATGTTGGTACTTCTCCTCCTCTTAAAGTACAGTTAAATAAAACCTTCCAAATCTTTATTAGTTTTTTCCCTCCTAACTTCCAAACTTCCACTGGAAAACCATCTATTCCTGGGGACTTTTCTGTAGATTGGTTGTACAATACTCTGGAACAGACTACCTATCTATGTCAAACAGAGCTCCTCATTAGCACTCTTCAAGAAAAATCTTGATGATTGGATGGGAAATGGGAAATTCACCCCGGGGATCACTTCTGTGGCTCTGCTCGACATGGGCACAGGAAAATAATTTTCTTTGGTGGCGAAAGCCAGGGTACATTTTTTGGCTAGGCTTGTATGGGCCCTAGGGCCGATAGCCTAGTACCTACCTATGAACCTATTACAGTTTTTATCTCATCTCCTCCTATCCTAACTATTAGTAATTGAGCCTCATCTACCTCTAACCGTGGCATATTTAATTTTTCCATAAACATTT
Organism: Protopterus annectens; assembly: GCF_019279795.1. Classification (NCBI taxonomy): domain Eukaryota; kingdom Metazoa; phylum Chordata; order Ceratodontiformes; family Protopteridae; genus Protopterus; species Protopterus annectens. The sequence goes on along the minus strand of NC_056743.1, from coordinate 1,088,326,857 downwards.
CCATTTGTATCTTTTCTTAATTTCCATATTTCTCTGCTTTATACAGACTTTCATAGAATTTCCGAAATATTTCTGATACCTCTACAGGATCTCTTGTTACTTGTTATAAGCTCCTTAAGCTTGGTGACCACCCTTTGTACTTTTGTTGCCTGAGTCGTTGTACAAAAAGTTTTTGTGCTGTAGTGTTACTATCAAAAAAACAGTTGCTTGATATCAATCTTTCTAAACTTGTGTGTATTATCAAGGTAATCCTTTATTTTCTGCTTAGCTTTCTACATTTGATCCTCTTCTTTTTTGAGAGATTCCCCCATTCTGCAGTACTTTAATATTTGTCAGTCCCTCTGAATAATTCTTGTTACTTCTTAACCATAGCTCTTTTTCTTTTTATTTCCACCTTAAATTTATCCTACTCCCTAACTATATTTTCAGAAAAAAATTCTGTCCTTCTAATAGCACGTGAATAGTCGCCACTACCCATTTCTTAAATTCCACTCTTTTTAATAGATAGGTGGGAAAGCACTGGTGTCTCACTTTTATTTCATTACCCTGTGTTTTTATTTTAGTTATTATTGGCTCATGATATGAAGTAGTTATTGGGTGCATATCAAGACCTTCAGTTAAATGAACATGTTCTTATATAAAATATAAATTTTGTCTAGCCTAGCCCAGTTTTTATATCTTGGGGGAATAATATGTAAATTCACTCTGAACTCCTATTACTGAATTCACATCTTCCATGACAAATATTTTCATAAATTTCTTCAATAATCTACCCTCCTTTGTTTTACTTCTGGGCACCCCAGACACATCTTCATTGTTGCAAATCACATTCTAGTCCCCACGTATAAGTAATATTCCTTGCTGAAAATTGATTATTTCTGCCAGAATTTTCTTAAGCTCCATTGTAGCAGGTTTAGGCGGAATATAAATACATGTCAGTGTGAGCCTCCTCCCTTGCCAGTAGCCCCTTAGCCACTACGAAACTGCCATTATTTTCTTTTTTTTATTCTCTTCTGTCAGTGTTGGAGCTTTTCTTGCAATTAATGCAAGTACTCCTCTTTTCCTTTGTCCTAGGTATTCCACTGAATAACCATCCTGAAAGCCTTTCTTTATCAAGTGTACATGTTCAGTTCTTTCTAAATTTGTCTCCTGTAACATAGTTATTCGCACTGTACATTTTTTAAATGTAGTTCACTTTTCTTTTTTTTTTTATTTATATGTGAAGCCATTGACATGTAAAGACATTACAGAAAGCATCATTGCATTAAGAAGTTATTATTGCCACCTCTTATGTATAATGTCTTTTTTGTTAAGTGACTATTTCTAGCTTTTGAGTTACATGCATAAACTGTTTGGCAGGTAATTTTTATAGTTATTTCTTGTCATATCCATTTGAGCCTATGTGACATCTTACAAAACTTTTTGTTTTATTGAAAGCCCTCAAAAAATACACCTCCAACACCTCACTAAAACCTATTACTTTAATACTAACTGACCAAACTACGTACATCTTCAAATATTAAAGTTTTACCCTGGCAGCCATACTTGCAGACTTGAGTTAACCTAAAAGAAAGGTTATGCATGCTATAATGCATGGTGCAGCCTGTGCTTCTACTAAGTGCTAATTTGTTTTGTCTTAGCTTTGTAACGGTCTTTGCTGGGAAAACCGCTGAGTGCTTTCAGAGAACATTATGTCCTAGACAATTTCCCGTTTTTTTTCCTCAGCCAGTCACTCTCCACCAGACTGTAGCCAGTTTCTCTGAAAATGAAGACCAGCTGCAGAATTGCTACTAAGCAAACATGTATTTGATATAAGTAAGCCTCATAATACTTAATATTCTTTTTCATTTACTTGCTGTCTCTTAAAACTTGTTACCAAATCAATCTTAAGAGCCTTTATCCAGGCATTTCCCTATGCAAGAATGAGAAAAAGCATATTAATTTCTTTGTTGTCATGCTTGTTTAACCAGACTTTTTCTTTTACATTGCAGTATTTACAGTTCTTAAAACTGAACAAGAAGAAAGAGAAAAAAAGGGAGAAAGAAAAGAAAAGAAAAAAAAAAAACAGCACATGTATACAATCCCTATTACACTTAAAAATAACTGAGAAAACTTTATAGCATGTAAAAAAAAACAGACACCACAAAAATAGTACTATTTAAGAAGAAAAATCTTTAACAGTTAACTTTCCCCCTTCTCTTCCTCTCCACAAAGCATTTTTCCAAACATTAACATGAAAAAGGGCATATGCTTTAGGGTCCCCCACAAGTCCAACAAATTCTGAAAAAGTCTAATATTTTCAGATTTTCTTCTGTCATATTTCACAAATATAATTATTGCATTGTAAACCCATATTAAGTTACTGGTTTTATTCCTTTTCATCTCCATCTCCTGTATCCTGTCTCTGCTTCATTTCCAACATACTCTTGATTTTTCTAGTCAGCTCTCGTGCTCCCTTCTTTCTCTGCAACATTTTCTGTTGCAACATTGGATAAGGTTTCACAGGTACAGTCTGTCTGTAGTCTTTATTACCTGAAGAGCAAGAAGTAGAATCTCCTCCTGCTTCACAGCTTACTTTTTGTTGGACAAACTTTTGTATTTCCTCCTTAGCATGTACTTCATCAAAAAATGATTTTGTCCCTCCATGGAAGAATATCTTGAAGTCACCTGGATACAGCAGTTTGAAACTCACACCTGCCTGCATCTTGACATTCCCTGAATAGTGAAATAACTTTACTCCTCTTCTGCCTGGTGTACACTGAGTAATCATTCTCCACAAATGCTCTTCTGTCTCCCACTTTTAGTACTTTATTGTCCTTCTGCCACAGTTTTGTCAGAATCAACTCCTTCTGCTGGTAGGATTACATGTTTACTGTTACAGGTGTAGGATGCTTTCTCATAGCCAGGTTTGAAGCATACACACAATGTGGTCTTTTAACTAACAACTGCTTCTGTAAAATACCAGACCAGTTGCTTATTTGTGCTTTCATAAAATTAATGCAGTCTGTTCCTTCCAGCTTCTCTGGTATAGCTGACAATCTCAAGTTTTCAGTATGTGCTCTGTCCTCTAATTCTATTATTTGTTTGAAATATCTCTTCCTGAGCAGTATCATATTCAGCCAGCCTTTTCTTCATTTCAGTCTGAGTTTTTGCAGCTTTATCACATTATCTGAGTATCTGTTTAAAGCTTCTTCAATTTTTCTGAACCTTTTGTTTGTGTTGATATACTGCATCAGAGTTTCATGTTTTAACCAAGTCTGTGTGCAGTTGTCTTGTATCGTCCTATAGGTTACTAGAATTCATGTATGGAGATTGCATTGCATTTTGCTGTACAGCTGTAGAACTTTCCCCAGTCAGTGTTTCTTCCTTACTTTTTGTAGCCGATTCTTTTCATGGTCCTCTGTATTTCTTTTTTGTTGGCATCCAGGCAATATACTTACTAGCCAGTTACTGAAATTTACCCATAAACACAAGTCTACTGGCCTTCTCTGCTGAGTTTCTGTTTTGACACTGGGAGAGCTAGAATTAAGCTGTTACTCTGTGGTCCTCTTGGAAAGATGTTCATCGTGTTTCACTGTTGCAGTCATCACTGTAGGGTTCTTCCTGCTGGCAGGCAGCCCTCGGTCGGCCAGAATCCCAAAGTCTGGGTCCGGCGTCGGCTGTGGACTCACCCTCCCTGACGTCAGTGCACCAGGGGTACAAATCTCCCAGCCGACGCCATGTTCTCCAGTCTTTCTTGCCGCGCGGTGGAAGCAGTTCGCAAGTGCCGGTCGGCTGTCTCCTGTTATTTTTGGTGTTTCATACCGAAGACATTCTTCTTTTCAAAGCCAAGTACCCCGTTGGGGAAACTTTTTTCTTGCTCCAGACCGATGTCAGAAAAAGTTAATAATTGTATTTCATGTGGGAAGCAAATACCTCATAAGGATTTTCACTCTTACTGTATTCCTTGTCTAGGCCCTGACCACGACGTAGCTAGTTGTCGGTTTTGTGCTGGATTTAATCAACGTACTATTAAACAGAGATACGATTTTGCCTTTCATTACTTTGGGAGGCGATTTAATTATAACATGTTGTCGGACACGCTTCCGACTACCGGAGTTCATAAAAGGCGCAAGGATAAGGATAGGCCTCCGAGGTCCAAATCAGACGACAATTTGCAGTCAGAGCCAGCTGCCGGTTCAGCAATCGTCAGTGAGGCGCTTTCGCAGCCCCTGTCGTCGGCCATTACAGAACCGCTTGCCGAAACTGACTCCCACGAGGAGCCAACTAGGCCTTTGAATACTCCAGGTGCAGGACCTTTGGATAATGCTCCCTCGGATGGGTCCGGAGCCGCTGTGCAGGTACCGGCTTCCGAAGGGTTTTCAGGCCTAAGCAGCTTCAGGTAAAGGCAAAGACTCCTTCTAAAACAAAGACTCAAGCCCAGGCCTCCTCTGATCTGGGACCTAAATCTTAAAAACAAATGCTTAAAATGCCGGAGGACTTGCTAACTATGATTAGGGGTTCACATCCCCCTCCAGACAAAAGGCCAAGACAAGAATTGGATTATGAATCCTCTGATCAGGCATCAGTGTCTTCCTCTGAACAGGGTTATACTTTCCCTCCTTATGAGGATTCTGATGCTGAGGAATCCATTCCTTCAGCTCCTCCACCTGAGGATTACTCTTTTGGGGAAACTTTACATGACATGAGGGAACATTTTCACTGGGAAGGACAGGAGTACTCTGAATCTAAGAGGAGGCTTAGGGATTTCCTTCTTCTTCCCCAACACAGACCCCTGGCTATTCCTCCTATTTTGGATATTGTGGATGATGTTTTTTCTGAGTCTGTTTTAACTCCTGACTCCTTTCCTCCGGCCCATGCTAAGCGTGATAGATATTACAGAGTCCCTGACTCCCACCAGTTTCTTTACAAAAATCCTACTGCTGATCCAGAAACCATTTCTCAGGGTCCTAAGGGTGTTAAGGCCGCCACTGCTAAGATCCCTATTCCGTCAGATAAGGATTCTAGAACTTTGGAGAGATGGGGCAAAAAAGTGTACACTTCTGCTACTTTATCCATTAGGGCTTTAAATTGTCAATTTCATATGTTGAAATATCAGCAATACCTTTTGTCTGTTATGAAACAAAAACTGGGTACCATTTCTGCATGTGCTGATAATAAGGAATTACATGATTTGATGCATGCTACTGAGCAGGTAGAAACGCACCTTACACTGTGGTTTTGATGCTTTGAAGGCTTCTTGCAGGGCGGCTGCCACTGGCACGGTCATTAGAAGGCATGCTTGGTTAAAGGAACAAAATTTGCCTGAACAAGTGAAAGCAAAGTTACTGGATGCCCCTGTTCAACATAATGTTTTGTTTGGGTCTAAGGCTGAAGAGGTTATAAAGAAAATGGAGGATAAGGCAAAATCCACGCAAACAGTTAAAGATTTCTTACAAGTTCAGCCTCCTAGATTTATCAGAAATTGGCCAGCTAAAAATTGGTCCTTTCCCAGCTTGGACAGGCCTCAGAGGTGTAGATATAGGCGCCCCAGAGGGAGGGCCCAAGCACAGACCTCTTATAGACCTAGATAGTGGAGTGCTTCCACCCCCAGGGGTGGAGACGATAGGTCTCAACCTTATAGGAAACAGACTCAATGACTCCCCCTGCATGGCTCCAGGAACCTCTCTCCTGGAAGCTCCTCTGGGAGGAAAACTTTCTCTTTTTCACCAAAATTGGACTTGCATAACCCAAGACAAGTGGGTTCTGGATGTAGTTTTAAGAGGTTACAAATTCCACTTTCACACCTTACCAGAACCAAACGGATGGCCAGACCTACCAAAAACTCAATGGGCAGAGGCATTAAAACAGGTGAGGTCCCTCATGGCTATGAGGGCCATAGAACTGGTTCCAAATTCAGAGACGGGACAAGGCTTTTATTCAAGACTCTTTCTAGTTCTCAGAAAGCAAAATACTTGGAGACCCATCCTGGATCTGTCAGTCTTAAATACTTTCCTGGAGATACCAAAGTTCAAGATGCTTACTCTGCAGCAGCACCTGCCAATGTTGAGCAAAAATGCATGGATGGTGACATTGGATTTAAAGGAGGCTTACTTGCACATTCCTATCAGACAGGAGTGCAGAAGATACCTCAGGTTCAAGGCAGGCTCAAAACATTACCAATTCTCTGCACTGCCCTTTGGCTTGTCTACTGCACCCAGGGTCTTTACCAAGTGCCTGGCACCAGTAGTAATTTACTGCAGACTCAAGGGAATTCAAATTTACCCTTATCTGGATGACTGCCTTATTCAAGCAGACAGCAAGGACATTTTACTCCAGCACCTGGAATTTGTTCAGAATCTACTCAAGTTCCTGGGATTCACTGTGAACGTGTAAAACAGTCAAATTTGACACCCACTCAACAGATAACTTTCCTGGGTGCTCTTTTAAACACAACAACCCAGATGGCATTCCTGACATCAGAAAAACAACTGCAGCTGGCTTCAACTTTCAAAAGCCTGGCGTTAATGTCTCCGCTAACTGCAAGGAAATTCCTGCAGGCTTTGGGTTACATGGCTTCCTGCATCCTACTCATACCATATGCAAGACTGCATATGAGGAAGATACAATGGTACCTAAAAAGCGTATGGTCCCAGCATTGTCACAGTCTAGAAACGGAGATTGCTGTCTTGCCTTGCCTGCAAAAGGAATTCCATTGGTGGGCCATGGCATGTCTTCAAAACAAAGGGGAAGCCTTCAGTCTACCTCCAGCCTACCAAGTGCTAACCACGGACGCCTCGGATTATGCATGGGGAGCCAACTTGCAGGGGAAAGGCCTACAAGGTTTTTGGACAGAGGATTGGAAACATCTACATATCAATGTAAAAGAGATGTTAGCTGTGCAGAATGCCCTCTTGGCTTTCATGGATCTTTTACAGCCAGGGCAGCTACTGATACGGACGGACAACACCACAGTTATGTGGTACATAAACAAGCAAGGGGGTTCACACTCCTACCCCCTTTGCAGATTAGCCATGACTCTATGGAACACAGCACTAGCTTGCAAAATGGACCTACAAGCTCAATTCCTGCCAGGGAAACAAAACACTGTGGCAGACAGCCTGAGCAGGAACCTGTCAAACCCACACGAGTGGATGCTAGACGCCCAAATATTCAAGATGATTACAGAAGCCTGTGGCTGCCCGGACATAGATCTATTTGCATCTCCCCACAACTACCAGTTACAGACGTTTTGCACAAGGACATATCACAAGCTAGCATGGAAAGTGGATGCTCTCTCATTCAGTTGGAGGAACCTCTCTGGGTATGCCTTTCCACCACTACCTCTTCTACCAAGGATGTTATTAAAAATAAAACAGGACAAACCAAAGCTGATCTTACTAGCCCCGAATTGGCCTCGACAATTTTGGTACTCAACACTGATAAATCTATCCCAAGAACCTCCTTGGATTCTACCTCAGATTCCAAATCTTTTGTCTCAACATCAGGGCCAGGTCCTGCACTCTCATATCAAAACTCTCTGCCTGGCAGCCTGGCGTATTCAGGGTCTATGATTAATCCTACCCTTTCCAAACAGGTCATGGATGTTATCCTAGAAGCCAGAAGGCCTAGCACTAGAAAATCTTATGAAGGTAAATGGAAGAGATTTTGCACCTGGATGCATGCTCAGGAATCAGATCCTCACATTCCAAATATTCCATTGATTTTACATTGCCTAACAGATATGCTGCATAAGGGTTTATCTTTTTTCTCCATAAAAATACATGCCTCAGCTATTTCTGTACATTATAATACAGATCATCCAATATTTTCACATCCACTTCTGAAACAATATCTCAGAGGAGCAAATAATTTAAGGCCCCCTAGGACACCACCCATCCCTGCCTGGGACCTCAATTACGTCCTGGAAAAACTAACTGTCCCTCCTTTTGAGCCTGCGGCCACATCTGATATAAAGTATTTATCATGGAAGACTGTTATCCTACTGGCTTTAACTTCAGCCAGGAGAGTCTCAGAGTTACAAGCGCTCATGGCTGTGGAACTTTACATTATTTTTCATCAAGACAGGGTTTCTTTGAGGACTAACCCTACTTTCATGCCTAAAGTGGTTTCTAAAGTGGCTTTAAACCAAACTATTCACCTGCCAACTTTTTTTTCCCTAATCCACAAAATAAGGGGGAGAGGATCTTGCATTCTTTGGACGTGCACAGGCAGCTTCGCTTTTACCTGGACAGAACCAAGAATATCAGGAAAACAGAACAACTGTTTGTTTCTTATGCAGCAAATTCCCAAGGCAAAGCTATTTCAAAACAAACCATTTCTAAATGGATTGCTCATGGAATCAGATTTTGTTACTCTCATCATGGAAAGCAAATCCCAGGAAACATTAGGACTCACTCTACCAGAGCTGCTGCTACTTCAGCTGCCTTTCTCAGGGGAGTTCCTACCAAAGATATTCTGGAAGTTGCTACTTGGAACTCAGTGCATACTTTCTCTAAGCACTATAATCTCCCTCTTTATTCTAAGTCTAGGGCAGGCTTTGCTTCTGCAGTCTTGCAAGGCCTTCTAGCCGCCCCTTCTACTCAGTAACCTCCACCCTTTATCTCAGCTTTGGGATTCAACCCTACAGTGATGACTGCAACAGTGAAACACGATGAACATAGTACAGTTGTGTACACTTACCATAAATGTAGATGTTCGAGTGTCTTCACTGTTGCAGTCTGGGTTACCCACCCTCCTGTCCCCTCTTATATTTTTTATTGGTGTGGTTCCCTGCTTCACCCTTCTTCTGAGGTGTATTTGCTACAGGGTATGGGGTTTGTTGTATGTTACATTTTTGTTTTACTTTTAGCCTTTACCTTTGGGCACCTGACATCTGGGGCAAGAAAAAACTGGAGAACATGGCGTTGGCTGGGAGCTTTGTACCCCTGGCACACTGACATCAGGGAGGGTGAGTCCACAGCCGACGCCGGACCCAGACTTTGGGATTCTGGCCGACCGAGGGCTGCCTGCCGGCAGGAAGAACCCTACAGTGATGACTGCAACAGTGAAGACACTCGAACATCTACATTTATGGTAAGTGAACGCAACTGTACTTTCTTACTCTGGCTCCTTTTGAGCCTGCAACTTCAGCTTCCCTACAGCATTGTACTTGGAAGACCATTCTTCTTTTGCCCTTCACTTGAGCTAGAAGGGTGTTTGAGCATCAGGCCCTTGTGGCTGTACCTCCTTTTTCAGTTTTTCATAGGAATAGGGTGTGTCTTCATACTAATCCTTATTTTATACCCAAGATGGTTAATGAGTTGTCTGTTAAGGTTTGTTCATTTGTCCACCTTTTTCCTTTCTCTGCAGTCTGCTAGTAAGAAGGTTCTTCACACCTTGGATTTGCATAGACAACTTGGATGTTATTATTTGGATACAACATAAGCCATTCATAAATCTGAGCAACTTTTTATTTTTTTTCATCCTAGGTCTTTCGGTTTGGCTGTTTGTAAGCAAAACATATAAGTGTATAAAAATGTATCAAAATGTGGAATTATTTATGTTTTGATAAATTTGCATTATATATGTATTCATTTTATATATTATTTATTCAATACAGTATTCATTTTATATTAATTACATGCATTTTATTTTTAGGATATTTGCACATGATGTGACATAAATATTATGGAGGAGTTTTATAAGTTGAACATACACTTATAATAGGTGGCTTTTACAGTGTAAGATCACTTTAAGGGATGTTATTTTATCAAGTAATTTTTTGGTGCCGAAATGAGATATTTAAATGGTCTGTAGAGCATTTTTAAATTGTTCTGATGAAGCCCATGTTCTGTGGGTGACAGCACTCAACCTTGGATGTAATAAAGATGCTTTTACTTATTTTTATTGAACCTGCCTGGTTTTGTCATTTTGTGGAGTTCGTGACAGTCAGCGTTCGTGTTGCTGTGGTGTTGACTGGACGCTTCTATTTTTCAGTTGTTTCTAAGCAAACTGTTTCATCCTGGATCTCTAAGACCATTTCCTTTTATTACTCTTTTCATGGAAAAAGCCTCTCTTTTTCAATTAAGGCTCATTCTACCAGGGCTGTGGCTTCTCGTGGTACTTTTTTCAAATGATTGGATAGGAACTTCATCTTTGAGGCAGCTACTTGGACTTCTTTGTATACCTTTCCCAAACATTATAAGTTGGATATGGTTTCCAGGGCTAGAGATGGATTTGCCAGTGCTATCCTACATGGCTTTCATGAGGGCTTTGCTGGATCTTCCTCCTCCCAAGTTTCCTCTTGAGCTTTTGTACTCTACCCAGTGTAATGAATACTTTAATAGTGATATAGAAGTGCATAGTACAGTTGTGTAAAATCTTACCACAACAATATATGTCCTTCCCTTCACTGTTAGTGTTCACTCCCTCCTTCCCTTTTTCTTTTTCCTTCTGGATGCATATGTTCGTTTTTGTACTCATTGGATTGTTGTTCCACCTGGGGCTTTTCACTTCTGAGGAAGGTGTGTCTGTACATCACCTGTATGCCCTATGCCATGAACCGGGAGAATACGTGTGATGTATGACATCCCTATTACAACCTAAGACTTTGGGGTACTGGACAGACATCTGGATACCCTTGACAGGGGATCCCTACTCTAATGAATACTGCAGTAGTGAAAGGAAGGACATGTACTGTTATGGTAAGATTTTACACAACTGTACTTTCTGCTGAATCTCCATTCTGAAATCCTGTCTATCAAATTCACATCCTCATTTGTTTCCAAATGTATATTCTGACGCATTGCTGTTTGTACTGTGTATTTTTTAATATAATTCAATACTGTTTCTTCCTTTTTATCTATTCCTGTAAGGCCATTTATGGTCCAGGATAATATGGGTAATGTAGCCATCATGATAAAAAAACTGTTGATTCCACCTATTGTACATGGCAGTTTTTTGAATGTGCATTTCCAGCTTTTGCATTAGATGCATATACTGATGTTTAGCAGGCAGATCTTTTGTAGAGTTGTTTCTTCTAATATCCATTGGAACCTATTTTCAAGACTTTGTGTTTTAATGAAAAACCCTCAAGCAAAACATTAAATACAAAACTCACCCATTCCCTATTAGTTTGGAATAAACACACAAAACTATGTACACCTTCCAAACATGAAGCTTAACCCTCCAGAAGGGGACAGTTATTCCAAAATGATGGCTGCGCCTACAGACATTATCTAACCTAAAGTTAATTTCCCCAATGCTGCATCCCGTGCTCCCACTGACACAGATTGCTGTATGTTCTTTTGTTATCTGTCTTCGCATCCAAGATATGGAAAGCAGCTTTTATGCTTTAAGAAAACATTTACTTTCAGCCATAAGAAAAAGTGCACTGGCTATCTTTAAATAAAACTAAATTGTGCAGTGTTCTGGTAACTATATTAAAGTATTAAAGCTGCTAGGGGTGTTGCTTACCTCTTATTCATATCCCATAATTTCACACTTAATTTTTACACTGAACTAATTGACATTGTACCATTACATTTTGCATTTCCCTCAGCAAAGCACACACAAAATTCTCAAGATTAACTGCATGTACTTGCAGGCAGCTCATCTCCATGGAAATGTACTCGGTAATGAGTCTTTGTAAATTTTACTCAGAAAAGAATGCACAGCTGCCGTCAGCTGCAGACATCTTGACTCCACTGAACATTGCCAGTGGAAAACAAACAAGCTAATATCTTTGTGGTTGTAAGTAGCTTATCATTTCCATAGCGTTCATCATTTTGTTTTGTTTTTAAAGCCTACATGCTTATAAAAACACCTGTTTATAGCTTAAGCCAAAGGTAGTGATCTAGACATCCACCCTTGTAAAATAAAAGAGAGAAGCTATCCTAATTCTACATATAATCAGTGTATTTTTACACCCCACCCCAGAAGCCCAAGATCACAGCATATAAACATTAATCTTGCTTTTGTCCAGACTTTTTTCTCATTATAGTATAAAACCTGTATTTCTTACAACTAAAAAAGTACTTTAATATCTTTAACACATGCAACAGTCACCGAAAAGACTTCCCCCATTTAAAATGGCACTGACTGCACAAAACTGTTTTACTTCATATAACATGCAGTTCATATCATGAAATGTTTTATACAAATACTAATAAAAGCAAAATGTTTTATTTGGTTAGTTTTCACATTTTTGTTTCCCTAAACATTATTGATATAAAGTTGGGTGTACCCTTTACAGTCCACTCACGCGTTTAACAAAGTCAACAAAAGTCCAGTGTTTTTCAGCCACTTTTTCTCATAAAACCATATTTCACAAACGTGATAAGATGCTTTATAGTATTCCATTTATTCACTAATTTCATAGTTGCTGGCTTTCTTCCTGTTCATCTTAATCTTCAACACCATACTTTGGTTCAAGTCCAAAGTTATGCTGATGCTTCTAGTCAACTCCTTTGCTTTTTTCTGTGTCACAAGCATTTTCCTTTGGAACACTGAAAAATGTTTCACTGGCAAAGTCTCTCTATGAACCTTATTGTTAGAAGAATAAGTAGTGTCCCCTTCTGCTTCCTGACTCAGTCTTTGTTGGATAAACTTTTATGTTGCCTCCTTAGCCTGTTCTGCATCAAAAATTACTTTGATGCTCCAGAAAAAAAAAAAAAAAAACACTTTGAATACAACTGGATACAGCATCTTGAATCTCACACCTGCCCCTTATTGCTGGGGTAAATTTGCTTCTCTTCTGCCTGGTATATAGTGAGTAATCATTTTTTTACAAATACTCTGCTGTCTCCAGTTTTTAATACTTTGCCCTCCTGATGCAGTTTTGTCAGAATCAACTCTTTCTGCTGGTATGAGTGCATTTTTGCTAGTTTAGATCTTGGCTGTTTTCTCATGGCCAGGTTTGGAACATACAATTGATGTGCCCCAACACATTTTGCCATGAGGAGCAGTCCAGTTGCTTATTTGTGCTTCCATAAAATGAATACAGTTTGTTTCTTCCAGTTTCTCTGGTACAACAGAAAATCTCAGGTTTTCTCTATGCATTCTGTCTTCTAATTACTATATTTTAATAGTTTTTCTTGAGAAACCTCATATTTAGCCACCTTTTTGTTCATGTCATCCTCTGATTTCTGCAGTTTATCAGTTCATCTGAATGGCTGCTTAGAGTTTCTTCTATTTTTTCCAGCATTTTGTTGTTTGAGTCGATATATTCCTTCAGTGTTTAATTTATTGTATTCACTTCTGAATACATTTGGTTTATTTCTTCTTCTAAATTACTGGAAACCATCTCTTGAACCAAAGCTGAAACTTGAACTGCTTTTTGCTGAACAGCTACAGAATCTTTTCCAGTGTTTTCTCCTCATATTTTATGATTGATTTTCTTTCAGGTTTTCCAAAGTTCTCCTTTCTTGGCATCCAGACAGTATATTTACTAGCCAGTTACTGAATTTTGCAAAAAAAAAATTGAATGACAGTGTGAAAACAGAAACTGAGAAAAAAAAGTTAAGCTGTTGATCAGTGTGCAGCCATCTTGGAATTATGATACTAGGAAAATCTTGTGTTTGCAAATGGATGAGGTTTTCTAAATGATGCCTGAATGGGAACAGAGGGTCTGTTGTGGTTAACATCCCTCTAGTCTTGAAATATCTGTGTGAGCTACTTCAAGATGGTCTGTCATATTTGTCCATTTAAAGAGCAATTAGTGTCCATCTCTGCTTGCCTGCCAATGGATTCCCCCCTTACTACTTCTGTTCTGGTAAACAGTTTATGAAATGAGTATTGCACGAGACCCCCATTATGAGCAAATTCCTTCTTTGTGAGATCTCAACTATGTTTTGGAAAAATTGACCTTGCCACCTTTCGAACCTGCTGCTCAGACTGATCTGAAGTTTTTAACATGGAGAACTGTTTTGTTTATTGTTCTGACATATCCAAGGCAAGTCTTGTCATGGTGGGAAAACCTTACCTGATTTTCCACAGGGATAGGGTTTTGTTATGCAGTAACCCCTTTTTCATGCTGAAGGCGGTCTTCAAATTTCCTCTCAGTTAGTTGTTATCTTTCCAGAACCTAAGAATATTGGAGAGAGGATACTTCATACTTTAAATGTGCTTCATCACCTCAGGTACTACCTTGACAGAACAAAACCCTTCAGTATGGCTGAAAGGCTTTTTATTTGTTATATAGGGGATGGACAGGTCAGCCTTTCTCTAAGCAAACCATTACACAGTGGTTGTTCTCTGGTATTGTTTTTTGTTATATCCACTATGGGAAGGTGAATCCAGGCAACATAAAAGTGTGTTCCACCAGGGCCTTTTCCTCTTCAGTGGCTTTTTTGAAAGGAGTGGACTCGAAATATTCTAGAGGTAGCAACTTGATCCTCTTCTCATACCTTTATGAACTATTTAATAAATCCAGAGCAGGCTTTAGTAGGGCCATTCTAAAGAGGCCCTGTGACCCTTATCCTTCCTAATCCCAGGTTGGGTAAGCTTTTGGAATCTACTTGTATCCGAGTAAGACCGTGTGTTTGTTGAACTTAGTACAATTGCATAAGTCCTACTTACCTCTAACAGCAGATGTTTATTTAACACCCCCACCCCCTTTTTTGGATGTAAATAGTTTGGTGTTGTAGTTGCCATTGAGTTATGCTCAGCAGCCACTTTTGGTGCATGCATGTGCGTGTGTGTGTGTGTGTGTGTGTGTGTGTGTGTGTGTGTGTGTGCGTGCGTGTGTGTGTGTGTGTGTGTGTGTGTGTGTGTGTGTGTGTGTGTGTGTGTGTGCGTGCGTGTGTGTGTGTGCCTGCGTGCATTTCTTTTGGTTTGGAACAGTGTGTTTTTGCAAGCTTGTATTTCCATCTTTGCTTCTCTTCCTTCTGGACCCTGGAAAACTGAAAGGGGTCCTGTCTGTGGGTCTGAAAGGCAGTCTGTCTACTCTCAGGTGATTGGTCCTTCTTCACATTCACAGATATGCAGGAGAGTAATTCTGAATTTTGATAGACTGCCAGAGATAAGGAAACAGGGTACTACTACCCATCTATTATATGTAAGTAGGAGTTAGCAACTGTGCATTGTCTGGGTCACAGTCAGGACTTCATTTTCTGCACACAGTGGAACCAGCTACATGGTGTTTTGATGACTATCCCACACCTTTTTAGGTACTCTCATTGTGTGTTTTATCCTCCTTTGTTGAGAAGGTTTTCATGTAAGCAGTAGTGGTCTTTCACATTTCCTGCCTTAGGTGTAACCCCCTATCCCCAGCTTTGCAGCATAAGTATATGGTTTTGTGTAGAGTACTACTTTAGTGCTCCTTAATGATGTTGTATAAAAGTTTTATGGCACATTTCTTTGCAAAACCAGTGGCTTTACAAAAACAGCCTTACTAGGGAACTAAATTTATACAACCGAATAAACAATATTCACTAGAGAGTTAGGTTCCTGACTTAACATATTCCCAGCCTATGGAGTAAGTTACCACTGCAGTCAAGCAAAATACTGCTTTATCTGCCTTTAAGGTTAGTCTTGATGATTGGATTGTGAAACACAAATTTATGTACAACCCTACTTAATTTGGACACTTTTAAGTACTCATAAAGGGTAGCAAGAACTTTTAAGTTTGGCTACTTAAAAGGTGTGTATTTGTAGGTCTCTTCTGGTCCCTGTGCTTGCTTGCCTAGTATTGTTCCTATTCTGATCCATTCCCTCGTGTACTATCTTTTCGCTTGTTCACCATCACCTTCATGAGGTTCTCTGGTTCAGACCTTGCATCCTTATTATTTTAAAGTTGCTTATGTATGAGCAAACATGCACACATATAAACTTGTGTATGGAAAAAGACCTGAAGTCTTAGCAAATTTAATCAAGTGTTTGTCTTTCCTTTATGTGGCTGCCAATTGGGCCTTCCCACAACTCATCTTTCCCTTTAGTCTCTCTGAGGCATCCTTAAACATTTCTTTGGTAATTTGTTCCAGTTTTAACAAAACTATGTAAAACAATATTTCTCAAAGTCATTTATAAGTACCTTCCTTTTGCAATGCAGTCTTTGTCCCTTTGGTCCTCCATGTGCTCTTTTCTTAACTGTACATCTGTCGCTTGTTGCAGTTAACAGTGACGTGGTCATGTTGCATCTCTTCTTTTTTACCTTTCTTTCGCATGAGAGTCACTGTAATATGTGCCTTTGAAATAACTTTGAAGGGATTGGAGGCTTGAAAGGTGAAGTTGGAGAGTGAGATAAAGTTATGTCTTGTCAATAACGGTGCAGTGGTTCAGCGTTAGTGTTGTCACCTCACAGCAACAGGTTCTCCAGTTCGATTCTTGGCTGGGGTGCTTTCTGTGCGACGTCTGCATGTCCTCCCTGCATTCATGTGGCGGGTACTCTGGTTTCCTCCCACATTAGCAAGACATGCGTCTGGAGCATTTCTCCCCGGGCCGCCACTAAAAATTGTCTTCATTCTAAGTCGGACTTTCCTGGTTAACAAATGTTCAATAAATAAAATGACTAGACAGTGACTAGAAGTTTGACTCAAACCGTGTACCTTGTAACTGTAAAGTGAGGACCTCAACCATTATGCTAACCCCCTCCCCCCAAATGAGTTGCCATATTCTCATTTTGCCACATTAAACAAAATGCAACTGCAGTCCTTCAAAAAATAATTTCAGTAGGTAGTTACCTGCCTAGCCACATATGCTTCTCATATTACTGTTGTAAATGGCTGTTGGGTAGTAAAATGTTCTAGTTTAGAAAGTAACATGATAAATGTGTTTTAGTGAACTGTTTCCAAACCAGTTGAACATGTTCTTTGTGCTAGACACCAAATCTACCGAACCCGCATTGCACTTAATGCATTAGGCAAGAAAAATGCTAACTAATTGTGACGCTGTAACATAGGAAAAGGCACACAATGGAGGAAAACTGATAGAGTGACAATTTGTTCTATTTACTGATTTCCATTTGTTGACTAAGAATCTGTTGACTGGGCATCAAACCCCTTTTCAGTGGCAATCTTGGAAGAAAAGGTAAACCGATAGGGGCGACAGATTTATTAATTTCCATTTGTTGACTGGGAAAGGCCTGACTGGTCACCAATCCAGTTTTTAGAAAAGGCTCAAGAGGAGGCCATTAAATTAGAAATTAAATTTTACCATTGAGCTACATGCTCTGAGAGGGATCACTAGGACGTACCTTTACAGTACATTTTTATTGATTTTGAAGAAAGCAGGCAGGGCTGGTTATGCATTTTAGAAATGGCACTATCCTGTGTGGCAGGTTGACACTATCACTGTGTGCAAGGGTTAAACCCATAATAGGGATGTGTTGCTTTGTTCAACACATGATAATGCAAAAGTATAACTTAATGACATGAAGAACTGTTCCATACAAACCATTGAATTAGATGGTCAAACTCTGAGACCTACAGGGTAAGAGATTTAGCGGTTTAGTTTGTCCAAAGTAATGAAACGTAGATTAAGGCAAACAGGATACTGAAGCATGTGTGCTTCAGCAGTGCGTGACTGTGTGCGATTAACAGACCGTAATCCCATGCTTCTCAAGTGTGTTGTTTAATAAACATGTAAGATAAAAGTGTGATTGTTGAGAATGCCATAGCTACAAATCCCTGGGGTGTTCTACTGCTGTTATGCAGTCTGTTATGCAACAGAAAGCTCTGGGACTGTTTATTTTTCCTTGGGCATGTGACTGAAAGTAAAGGGTCTATTTCTTTCATTTGTGAATTAAAAAATAAATAAGTAAGTAAAATGTATTGTCTGTGATTAGCCCGATTGTGCAGCTCCCTTGATCTCCTATATTGTTCAGTCATTACTCATGTTGGGAAGTACAGTGAAGAGGTAGTTGTTTCCTGCTAGCTTACAAAATGATTGTGGTTATGACTGAGGATTTATTTATTCTTGGATATAGTTGTAATTTCAGTGCTGTGCAATTGTTAGATGATATTTAGTAGAAATTTGGCTTGTTATTACTACAGTATGTCTGCTGCACACAAATTCTTGGTTTGATTTGTGATGAAAACTGTTTTGAGGCCATCTGTAAGCCTTGCCATTTAGTACTAGGCTTTGCCTTAGAGCCTTTTAAGTGCAAAGCACTAGACTTGGAGACCTTCCTGTGTTCAGAGCTGGTGGCAACATCCCTAGTGACAGATGTGCAGGCTGTAATTAACAAACTTACATTTGATCAAATTTGGCATTTATTTCCTGCTACCAGTTTGTGTGTGAGAGAGAGATATATTGTGTGTATCATATTTTTTTGTATTTCAATACAGAAGATAATTTGGTATTTCCTTGCAAGTATCCTTTCTGTTTGTGAGTTGTCAACTCCGTTGGAATAGAGGGGTAAAGCTCTGCTTACAATTCAGGCAGTTCATGCTTTCCTGTCTGCTTGGACACCTGCTGCAGGTGGTACAGGAAAGGAGAGGAGTGTTGCAGTATTTTCTCTCTCCTGGGGGAAGAGAATGGAAATGCATGCTCGGAGTGGAGTCATGCAGTTGATTCCCAAGTGGAAGCTCCACGGGGGCACTTGTTTCAGAGGGTAGGGCTGTTTTGAGGGGTTACATCATTCACAGGAGTGACATAATGTAGCTGATGCTCAGCACATGGTAAACTGTGGGCGGGTTATTGAGGATGCTGTGGGCTTAGGGCCTTAAGACAACCCCCCACCGGCTTCAGACTGGCGGCAGCTGCATTCATCACTGTTCAGCACTTACCCTTAGGAATAATGAATGAAGGGAGCAAATGAAAGCAGGGCAGTTTGATGGTTGTTGAGATAGGGCAAAAAATGTGCAGGAATGTTTTTGCTGTTATTTTAGCTTTCCCTGTTCTGTGACATAAAGAGATTGTCAGTAAGAGATTACAGCAATATATAGCACTTAAAAAAGGTATGATAATAGAAGTAAATGCAAGAACAGACAGAAACAAATGACAATAAAAACGCTTTTTTATGCAGATTTTCATTAGTAGTCAATATTGTGGTGTAAATGTACAGAAGACGCAAATGGTCTGTTGACTGAATTATTCTTAATTGTAAGCATTTATTTTGGATATCTGTAAAAAAATCATCGTAAGAGTCATTGCTGTAAAAATAACAAAATGTTTGGAATTGACCACTGGCAAATGTCAGTCACTGGTCTGATCTTTTCTGAAATGGGATGTTCCTGAGGTTATGTGAATTTACAGCATCAGGCTGAGGCTATTAGCTCACTCTGTGTAAAAGCTCACACTATCTGTGTACCCTTATTCTGTTGTTTTTTCTTTCTCTAAGGGTCACTTTGTTGGTTCACTAATTATTCCCAAGCCTCTCAGTTTTGGTTGGGATAAGCACCTTATTTTTTTTTCTGTAGATTTGGAGACATAGTTTATTTCTTATTGTTGGAGAGTTTTTCATTAATGATGTTCCCTGCTAAAAGTTACATGTGTTCTTGTGGATGGCAGACTGCTTCCTCCCAGAGGCAGCAAAACTAGAAATTCAACCAGCAGCAGGAAGGTTCAGAGTCTGAACAACCATGCTAGACTTGTTGCCCATATTTACTGGGGGTCAGATTTGTCATACATTTCATTATGTCCCATGAGCATCTAGGAGGGTTGTTTTTTCCTCTTTTCGTGGCTCACTGATTCAGAAATATCCACAAACAACTAGTTAAGGTAGAGGTGATCAACACTGTACAGTACGATAGCTCCACTCCCAGATGCCAGGTCCCATTCTTAAGCAGGCAGACGGTACTTTTCATGTTCCTTTCTGGTTCTCAAAAAGGATGCCAGTGGAGATCCATCTCAGATGCCACAAATATAAGCAGGGCTGTGAAAAACAAATACAATTTTTCAAGATACGGATTCTGTGTACTGCATTTCCCCTTGATGTAGAATACCCTCATAGTAACTGTAGGTATGCAGTATGCCTGATTTTGTGTTTCATTTCACAAAGTCCATAGAATAGACAGTTCCCAAGATTTGGAGGTGACTGTGGAGGGACTTCTTCTTAACTTCATTGCCATTTAGACTTCCATAGTTGTCTGGCATCAGTATTTTCTCATCTCAAGACTATTGCTGATCCACTTATTTGCTGCATCATCAGTCTTAACATCTGGAAATTGTCATAGGCCAGATGATCACATATCCACCTGACTTTGAGAGCTGTCAGACAACCACTGGTCCCCTTTACAGGACTGACATCTTCTGTGTTGCAGATATCAGTAGGATATACTATTTAAAGAATTAAGGCACCTGCATCGTATTCAGTTATCTTACTTTTCTTTTGCCGTATGAGCAATCAGGACCTAGTCTACTTCTGTCATCCATGTCACTTTCAGAGGTGTGATAGGTAACAATATGGATTTTTTTTAATTGAAGCAGTAGTATTTTTACTTCTACCTTTTACATATTTTTTCTTTGTGATGTGGAAATCCTGTTGAGATTGATGACATTCCCAGGAAAGGTCGTCAAAATGTGTGCTTGACACCAAAGGTACCACTGAAGGACTTTCACCTTTAATGCCTATTCATGTGTGTTTTTTCTCAAAAATGTCATGATGAATACCTGTCCATACATGTTCATAAGGATCTTTGCAGTGGTATGATTCATCATAGATGGGGTTGTAATACCAGGTAAACATCTTACCTTCTATCCTGACTTCCAGAGCTTTTTGATGCCCTTGTAATATAAAGGGATGAGGTGCATGTGCTATTCTCATTTTGCTGTGTGTAGTGTTCACAAATCTGCCTGTCGATACCATTCTGGCAGCTCCATTGCTGTGCTAAGCACTCAATTTGTGAATTTTCATTTTTGTTGTACCTTGCAGTATATTGTGCTTGTTTATTTAAAATTTATTTGTTTATTGGGAGGGCTTTGTCTGCTAAACATCAGCTGTTTGATGACCCTCTGGTCCATTCACTTGCCATAAGGCAAGAGCCAGCAGACCCACTCATTTCCTTGTGTGAAGAGTGGGGATCATGGGTGGCACATATGTGCACACACACACACACACATATACATACATATACATATTTTATATATATATATATATATATGTATATCTATCTATCTATCTATATATATATATATATATATATATGTATATATCTATCTATATATATATATATATATATATATATATATATACACACACACACACACACACACACACACACACACACACACACACACACACACACACGCATATGCATATACAGTGGATATAAAAAGTTTACACACCCCAGTTAAAATGCCAGGTTTTTGTGATATAAAAAAAAATGAGACCACAATAAATTATTTCAAAACTTTTCCCACCTTTAATGTGACCTATAACCTGTACAATTCAATTGAAAAAGAAATCTGTTAGGGGAAAAAATAAAAAATGTACAATACGCTGGTTGCATAAGTGTGCACACCCTTAAACTAAAACTTTGTTGAAGCAACTTTTGATTTAATTACAGCGTTTAGTCTTCTTGTGTACAGACCTGTCATCAATTAAAGAGACTCTTATTAACCCCAAATAAAGGTCACCTGTCCTTCTTGTAGGATTTTCCTGACATTTACTCAGTTGCCTTCTGCAGCAAAAGTCATGGTTCACAGAGAGCTTACAAAGCATCAAAGGGATCTCATTGTTGAAAGGTATCAGTCAGGAGAGGCATACAAAAAAAATTTCCACAACATTAGATATACCATGGAACTCAATGAAAACAGTCATCAAAAAGTGGAAAAATGTGGAACAACAGTAGAACTGGGCATTCTTCCAAAACTGATGAAAAAAACAAGATGAAAACTGGTCAGGGAGGCTGCCAAGAGACCTACAGCAACACTGAAGGAGCTGCAGGAATTTCTGGCAAGTACTGGTTGTGTGCTACATGTGACAGCGATCTCCCATATTCTCCATATGTTTGGACTATGGTGTAGAGTTGCAAGACGGAAGCCTTTTCTTATACAGAAAAACATCCAGGCCCAGCTAAAATTTGCAAAACAATACATCGTCTCCCAAAATCATGTGGGAAAATGTGTTATGGTCTGATGAGACCAAGGTTGAACTTTTTGGCCACAATTCCATAAGGTACGTTTGGCGCAAAAACAACACTTCGCATCACCAAAAGAACACCATCCCCACAGTGAAGCATGGTGGTTGGCAGTATCTTGCTTTGGGGTTGCTTTTCTTCAGCTGGAACTGGGGCTTTAGTCAAAGTGGAGGGAATTATGAACAGATATTTTTTTTCTCCTAACTGATTTGTTTGTTTTTCAGTTTAATTGTACAGGTTATAGGTCACATTAAATGTGGGAAAAGTTTTGAAATGATTTATTGTGGTCTCTCTTTTTTTTTTTTTTTTTATATATCACAAAAACCTGGCATTTTAACTGGGGTGTGTAAACTTTTTATATCCACTATATATACATATACACACACACACACACACACACACACCCATATATATATATCTAAATACCCAGCCGATATAAAAAGTGTACACACCCCTGTTAAAATGCCCGTTTTTTGTGATATAAAAAAATGAGACCACAATATATCATTTAAAAACTTTTCCCATCTTTAATGTGACGTATAACTTGTACAGTTCAAATGAAAAACAAAGCTAGCCTTAGGCAAGGGGGTGGGGGTAGGGTGGGGTGTGTGCTAGGGACTTTGTTTAAGGATGAACAGAAAATCAGCTGCAAACATTTCCACAGGTAGAGAGCTTGAGTTTTTTTCCCAACCCTGTCAGTTTTGCAAAGGCCTTTTTGTATGGTTCTATGAAAGAGCAAGTTGGTCAGCCCTCAGCCTTGATGTCTTGCGTTGATGTTGCCTTCATCTACTGATGTGCTTTTAAGGGCTGACAGTAGGATGTAGGTGTCTGAAACTGTCCAGGCATTCAAGATTTTTGTGCTGCATCACTTCCTAGGTGCCTGCAGTTGGTCAGTGAGTTCCTCACACAGTGAGAAGGTTGCCTCCTGCCTTATTCTTGGTATCTCCATCAACCGTCTGGTCCTGGTAATGAAACCATGTGACCTTTTTTGATTGCATACTGATATGCAAGGCAGCAGCCTTGGGGAATTTTCTAATGGGAAAGTCTAACTGATGATTCAGTCCCTGTTGGCCATGTCGGAGCAGAACTCCTTAACATCACCCTGAACAAGGAACTTCTCTTTGAATCCACTGCATAAAGGGGGTGTGGTCCAAGAGACTGGAGGAGAAGAGGAAAAAAGACAATTAGTAAAGAAACTTTTTATTCACTTTCACCCATGTACAGTAGGAAGTACCCCACTAACACCTGGCCTGTCTACTGTAAGTAAGACATGATCTAGCCTAAAAAGGGTAAGAAGGCCCACCACTAGAAAAAAAAAATGGTAAGCAGATTAGAAAGGAAAGCTTGAGTACCCTCTGGGCCGTTAAACCATGGGAACAGCAATTGCTTAGTTAAAACTATCCATTCTCCATCCCTCAAACCCCACCTAAACCCTCCTTGTGTCCCTCTTCTTTCTGAAAAGGTAGTAGACAGGTTAGGCCTCTTTATAGGACTGTAGGAGGTTATCACTCAGGACGGATGTGTTCTGCATATAATAAGGCAGGGATGCAGACTTTATTGTCTGATCAGACAAAACTTTTCAGTCTTTCTTCTAGTTCTATGGACCAAGTACACTGTTTTTTCAAGGAGTCAGAAAGTACCAAAAAAATTAATAAAAAAAAAAAGAGGGCAGAAGGTTTTTCTCCATGTTTTTCTAGTTCTATGAGCGGAAAGACCCTGGGGCCTATCTTGGACTTGACAAAACTAATCAAGTTTCAAAAGTTCCAGAATTCAGTTTGATAACCTTGCAAAGTCTTTTACCTCTCCTCTTCCAAGGTGATCTGGTCATCCTTGACCTAAAGAATTCCTGCCTTCTCCTACTTATAGGTGAGGTAGATGGAACGCTTCATAGGTTTGAAGCAAGGAATTCCCCTTACCAGATGACCTTTCCTTTGGCTTGTCTGCTCCACCCAGGATATTTAGCAAGGTCCTGGCTCCAGTAATTGTAATTGATTTTTGCAAAGTCCAGGACGTCCATGTCCATCCATGTCTGTATGACTACCTCATCTTGGCATTTTCCCTAAAGGAAATAACAAAAGGATCTACAGTTTACCAGTTCTTGGTGTCTTTCTAAATTTTTCAGAGTCGCACATCCAACCCACAACAAAAGTACTGTTTCTAGGGGCACTGCTAGGCTCAGAGCAACAGAGGGCTTTTCTGTCTTCAGGCAGTCCCAGTACCTCCAAACAGTCAACCAGTAAATTCATATCACAGCAGGGGAACTCCTGAAGGTACTAGCTTACATGACCTCCTGCAATCCTTATGGTTCTTCTGGCAAAGTTGCACTTGAGGAAGTTACAGTGTCACTTGAGGAACCGGTGGTGCCAGCATACCCAATCTCTGTAGCATCACATTCCATGTTACCTTGCTTAAAAAAGAGCTCCCACGATGGCTAAAGCAAGTGCACCTCAGTCTGGGGATACCTTTTTTAGTCCTAGAGAGAGAGAGAGAGAGCCTTGTTTCAGACTCCCTTGTCACCACTTGGGAGGCACATATGTGGAACTTGAGGATGTATGAAACCTAGGACAGGATTTTCATGAAAAGATACATCAGCATACAAGAAAGTATGGCAGTTACTCTAGCTGTCCAAGCTTTCAAAGTTTTTTTGACAGTAGAATTGTGCACATTCTCCCAGGTAGTACCACAGTCATGTGGTACAACAGCAAAATGGGAGGGACCTACTCATGTCTGTTGTACAGACTAACAGTTCAAGACAGAGGGCATCATACATTTCAATACAGTGCAGTGCCTTGACAGGCTACCTGACCAGTACAAAAATGGAGCTCTACAAATGGATGCATCTCTGGACATGGTCCATGAGTGGGATGTGCTAGAAGTAGACCTTTTTTGCTTCTCTGTAGAGTAAACAAAATGAGGAAGATATGCACCAGGACAACAGCAACTGGGGCATGGTCTTTCAAAGGCAACAAAATTCCTTTTTAACCGGAGTAGAATTGCTTCTTTGCTCCTTTGTTCCAATACACTTAATCCCCACGGTACTACAAAAGATAAAGGAGAACAGTCGGCATTTATTCTTGCTTCTTTTGAGCCTAGTAAAATCAGAACTAATCCTGTTGCCTCTGTGTATAGAACAAAGAATGCAAGATGTTCTTCCTTTCTCATGTTGCAGTATTCAAATCATGAGGGATCCTCCGCCTGAGGTGACCCGAATGTCCGGTCCATATACAGAAGCCTAGCCTGGCTGCTGTATGGTGTGTGGGGTGTCACACATAGGTACCATAAAACGTGGGCCATAAATGTGACATCCGCACACACAGACTTCAGAACTTCTCTGCTGCCATTTGAAAGTCAGCTCGCTCATTCTGAGCCAGCGAGGTACATCTGATAACTTTGGTGACTTGGGGGGTACCATGTTGGATGCCGCTCCTAGTTTCTCCAGTCTGCACGTCCATGGAGGTACTTGCGATGTTGGCTCTCGATTTCAGGGGGAACCAGGTTCGCCTGAACAGCTTAGGATAGCTTGCATGTCTGAGGAAAGCTCCTCTAATCTTGTCGTATCCTCGGATCCTAGGCCTGCACCTCCTCAGCCCAGACCAAAGACCCCTTCTTTAAAAAAGAAGCAGAAGTCTAAGCATTTGTCTGCTCCTTCAGAAAGTATTCCTGATTAGCAGGCATTTTCCCAATCTGTTTTCCAGCTCTTCATGGCCCTTAGGCATGCTTCATCACAGACCCCCTTCTGGTCTGCCAGCTTTGACTCCGAGGCCTGCTTCTTTAGGCCCATTTCCCCATACACAGACATCTGAAGAAGATTCTTCATCATCCTCTTCAGATGAGTCACTTTCTGATTTCTCACAACTGGCTTTTCCCTTAGGATATTGCCCTTCTGAAGAGGATTCTCTAGAAGGTGGTTCCCCTCCTGAAGACATCACCTTCATGGAAACAATTTCCAAGATGAGGGAGTATTTCAAATGGGATGCTGCACAAATGACATAAATTCAAAAGAGATATTATGAGTTTCTACAGATGGAATCCCCGTCTCCCTCAGCCATTCCTCCAGGGATCCCAGCCTACTTGGACGCCTTTGCCTTGGCCTCTAAGGCCCCAGACTCTGACACTAGCCCCTAAAAGACCAGACAGGTTCTATAATGTTCTTGATTACTTCAAATTCCTTATCAAGTCTCCTATGGCAGAATCTGCTGTTATAGCAGTCTCTCCAGAAAAACAGTCCAGACAGATTCCCTCCTCTTCCTTGCTCCCTTCGGATAAAGACAGTAAGATGATGGATAGGTTAAGGAAGAAAATGTACACATCTTCCACACTGGCCTTTCAGAGCCATCAACTACCAAATGCATATCGTCAAATATGCCTTGGACCTGGTCTCACAAGCCATGGATCAACTGAATTCTATAACCGAGTTTCCCACAAGGCACAGGTATCTTCCACCCTTTCATTAGCTGCACAGGTCACTAGGCACTCTATAAAATGCAGCAGTGTTGCTGCAGAAGCTTCAGCTAGGTCAGCTGCCTCAGCCTCAGTCCTCTGTAGGTAATCCTGGCTCAGGCTACAACCATTGCAGGATGATTT
The DNA here is from genome assembly GCF_019279795.1 of Protopterus annectens. Classification (NCBI taxonomy): domain Eukaryota; kingdom Metazoa; phylum Chordata; order Ceratodontiformes; family Protopteridae; genus Protopterus; species Protopterus annectens. The sequence continues at coordinate 1,088,300,272 of NC_056743.1, read as the reverse complement.
TAAAAGCAAAGTCATGGATGCTTCCCTGGATAATAACCTTCTTTTTGGAAAACAGTCAGCAGAACTGTTTAAAAACCTGCAGGAAAAAAAGCAAAGGGCTGCAGGACGTTAAACACCTTTTTGTCTCACCTTTGCCTAAGTTTCATAGAAACTACCCTGCTAAACCCAGATTTGTCAGGAAGTCTTCTGCTCCACCTTCCACCAAATCCAGAAAGCCTTCCTCATTCAGACCTGCCTCTTCTCTAGCTCCTCCAAGACAGCCCTTTCTTGACAAGCCTAACAGTGCGTGACTGTCAGACCCTAACACCCCATCTGTCCCTTTCTGCCCACCTCTCTCACTGTCTTCCCCTATGGCTACAGATTTCAGACAACTGGGTCTTGTCAGTAGTGGAAAAAGAATATTTCATGACCTGGAGGGAAAAGTCTCTCCCAAAAGCTATCCCACATCCCCACAAAGGACCAAATTCATCCCATCCCACAAGTCATTCAAGATCTTGTAAGACAAGGTACTATTGAGTGAGTCCCTCCAAGACAGGAAGGCCTAGGGTTTTACTCCAGACTCTTCCTAATCCCAAGAAAGGACGGCTCATAGAGACCTATCTTGGACTTGTCTCTTCTAAACCCTTTCCTCCATGTACATACCTTCTGCATGCTGTCCTTCCAAACCCTTCTTCCCCTCTTGACCCCCAACTCTTATCTGGCCACTTTAGACCTGATGGATGCATATATTCATATCCCTATCCACCCATCTTATCGGAAATTCCAGCATTTTGCTGTGCAATCCTTGCAGTTTCACTTTACTGCCTTGCCCTTTGTTTGTCCACTGCACCAAGGTTATTCACAAAAATATCTAGCTCCTATGGTAACTTTTTGTAGAACAAAAGGTGTTCAAATCTTCCCATACTTACATGATTTTCTTATCCAGGCAGATCATCCAAATACTCTACTAAGGCACTTTTACAGTTCACCATTTCCCTCCTCAAAGGCCTAGGTTTCATAATCAACCTTCTCAAATCCTCCCTCCCTCCCAGGACTAGGTGTTCCTGGGTTGCAGAATAAGAACAGATTTGATGAAGGCCTTTCTTCCACCAGAAAAGGTCACATCTCTGACTACTTGTTTCCAGGACCTACTCCTAGCCAGATATATTTTAGCCAGGGAGTTCCTACGCCTCCTGTGGTTGATGGCAGGCACACTTCCCGTGTTACCCCTAGCTAGGTTACATATGAGAAAACTTCAATGGTGTTTGAAGAATGTTTGGTCCCAACACGACCACTCACTAGTGTTTGAAACCATTTCTTCCATGTCTCAAGACAGAGATCTTGTGATGGATCCAGCAAATTCACCAGAACCCAGGACTACCTTTACAACCAATCCCTGCAGTACAACACAGTACACAGATGCTTCAGATCTGGGATGGGGAGCAACTGTGAATGGACTGAAGGTCCAGGGCCAGTGGGACTCCTGCCTTCAGAAAAAAAAATCAGTATCAGGGAAATGACTACCCTCTTCCTAGCTGTAAAAGCATTCCTCCCCCTCATACACCCAGGACCTCTAAGAATCTTTACAGACAACACCACTGTCCTGTGGTATATCAACAAACAAGGGGGGACAAAATCATACTTGCTCTACAGGCTGGCATTCCAAGCTTGGGAAATGGTTACCCTCTCCAAGGTGACACTGCAGGCAGTTTACATCCCATCACAAAACAATGTTCAGGCAGATGCTGTCAGCGGGTCATTATCACAGAATCACGAATGGATGTTGCACAGGGATGTCTTCCTGGACATACTCTACCTGTTGGGTACACCACAAGTAGATCTGTTTGCCTCTCCTCAGAACAGACAACTGAAGCTATTCTGCACACGAACCCCCTCCCCCCAGCCTGGAGGGTGGACACCTGCTTAGTCTCCTGGAAGGCAGTGTTTCTTTATGCATTCCCCCCTTCCTGCTCATACAGAAACTCCTGCTGAAAATTCAACAGGACAAACCAAAAATTTTGTTGGTGACTTCCTTTTGGCCAAGGCAGCACTGGTTCCCCCTTCTTTTTTTCTCTAGCCAAGGGCAATCACCACAAGTTACCCCACAAGGTGGATGTCATCACACAACAGAAGGAATCACTTATCCATCCACACCTCCAAACCCTCAGTCCAACCTTGTGGGTGATAAACCTCTGATCCCTATTAGACACTTTTATTCAGAGGATGTGATTTCTGTCCTGCAGGAGGCCAGGAAACCCACTTCCAGGAGATTCTACCTATCCAAGTGGAAAAGATTCTCCAGTTAGTGTCTTCACAGGCAACTAGATCTCTTTCAGGCAGATGTTCCTCCAGCTTTATCCTATGTGTGTGAACTCCTTACATCTGAACTTTCATATTCATCAGTGAAAGTCCATTTATCAGCTATTTCTGTTTGCTTACCTCTCAATCCACCCTTGTTGTTCAGATTAGAGGTGAAACATTTCCTTAAAGGGGGTACTTCATATCAAGCCTCCAAGGAAACCTATCCCTCCTCCTTGGGACCTGAACTTCATTCTAGAAAAACTTACCACTGCCCCCTTCAAGCCAGCACCTTGAAGATTTGCACTTAGAAAACAGTGCTTCTTGTAGCCCTAACTTCGGCCAGATGGGTCCCAGAACTATAAGCACTCATGGCTATCCCACCATACCTGATGTTTCATAAGGATAAGACCCTCTCTTCATACAAACCCATCCTTCATGCCTAAAGTGGTCCATGAACTTTCGCTTAACCAGTCCATCCACTTACCCACGTTCTTTTGTTCCCCACTTACTGAGCCAGCTGTTTACATAACAGTAAAATTATTCTCTTGGAAGACTATTAACTGCTTTGTTAGTGGCAGTGACCTCTACTAGAATAATTTCAGAGCGGAATGCACTTATTTAAACAGCCATTTTTGTTATTTCTCAAATATAGTGTCATGCTGCATTCTACTCCTGAGAAAATTATCCTTAAATAGGATTGTTCACATCTGTGTTTTCTTCCAGCCCACCAGAATAAAGTGGGAAAGAGTCCTGCATTTTTAGAAGTGTAGGAACAACTAAGGTTCTGTTTCAAACAAAGCAAATCAGAAAAATGGACCAGTTGTTCAGGGGCAGGGTTGAGAAGCCAGTGAGCAAGCAGACCACTAAAATGGCTAGCACACTGTATCTGCTTCTGCTGTTCTTTCATGACATATTTGTACCAGGACATGATAGGACCACTGTAGCTGTCACTGCCAGTATCAGAGTGGCCAACAGTCAGTCAGTCCTGGAAGCAGCAACTTGGTCCACCCTCTATACCTTTTCCAAGCATTGCAACTTAGATCTTGCATACAGGACCATGGCAGGATTTGCCTTATCCATTGTACAGGGACTGCTATTTCATGGTCTTTCAAGAGCTAGCCACCCACTAGTTCAACTTTGGGAGCTTTAACAAGAGTCAGTACTGCAGTAGTGAAAACTATGCTGAATATAATGTAGTTATGTTAGGAACTTACTGTAATTGTAGATGTTGAGTATATTTAGTGTTGCAGTACCAATACCCTACCCCCTTTCCCTGAAGCTGAAGACCTTATTACTCTAATTAGGGGAAGCCAGCCTTCCCTTGCTAAAAGACAGTGAATTGAGTTTCATTCTGATTCTACAAACCAGGAGTTCGATAACCCTGACCCTTCTGATTACCAGGACATTCCCTTATCAACCTATGAGGATTCAGATGCCGAGGAATCCATTCCCTCTGCCTCCCTTCCAGAGGAATTTTCTTTTGGTGAAACCTTGCATACTTTAAGAGAGCATTTTCGCTGGGAATGCCAGGACTAGCCTCAATCCAAAAAGAGACTCAAGAGAATTTTTAGAGTTGCCTCAGCACAGGCCTCTAGCTATACCCCCTGTCCTGGATATTGTAGATGATGTCTTCATGGAATTCAGTCTTACTCCAGACACTTTACCACCAGCCCCTAGAAAACCTGACAGGTACTACAGAGTACCTGATTCTCACAAATTTCTCTTTAAGAATCACACTGTGAATCCAGAGACCATTTCCCAGGGGCCTAAAGGCATTAAGGCTACTACAGCCAAGAAGCCTACCCCTTCAGACAGGAATTCCAGAGCTTTAGACAGATTGGGTAAGAAGATATATACCTCTCCAACCTTTGCTATCAGGGCATTGAATTGCCAGTTTCACATGTTGAAGTACCAGCAACATATTATGGAACTAATTAAACAAAAAAGGTGTTACTTCCAGATTGTGCAGAAAATAAAGATTTACAAGAGTTCATGCATTCTGCAAACCAAGTTAGTAAACATATTTTGCAGTGTGGTTTTGATGCTCTAGAAGCATCGTGCATGGCTGCAGTAACTAGGTCTTTACTAAGAAGGCATGCTTGGCTGAAGGAACAAATCTTGCCAGATCATGTCAAAGCAAAATTACTAGACGCTCTTTTAAATCAGGACCATTTGTTTGGCAGCAAAGCAGAAGAAGTTTTTAAAAAGATGGAGGAAAAAGCTAAATCTATGCAAACTGTCAAAGAATTCTTACAAGTACAGCCACCTAGATTTAGTAGGCATTGGCCTTCCAAAAACTGGTCCTTTCCAGCCCCTTCCAGGCCTTGTCAGTCCAAACCCAGGGGAAAAAGACCACCTAGACTACAGTCTCAGGGTATGCAGAGATCTAAACAATGGAGTGCCCCACCTCAAAAACAGGGAGTGGTAAGCCACCCCATTATGGAAAAAGTTCACAATGACTTTTCAATTATCCTTCCCAGCCATGCCCAATTACTTGAGTCCCTAATATGAAAACTTGCCCTCCATGCAAAAAACTGGTTGTTCATTACACAGGATCGATGGGTTCTAAACATATTATCCCCAGGGATACAGATTCTCCTTCCATTCACTGCCAACCCCAAGTAGGATTCCACACCTTCTTCCAAACCAGTGGGCAGAGGCTCAAAAGCAAGTACTTTCCCTTCTGAATATCAGGGCTATTCAACCTGTTCCAGTAGAACAAAGGGGACAGGGTTTCTACTCCAGACTGTTCCTGGTGCCCAGAAAAGAGGGCTCTTGGCGCCCTATCGTGGATCTATCAATTCTCAACACCTTTCTGGTGGTCCCAAATTTCAAAATGCTTACCCTGCAACAGCTCCTCCCCATGCTAGCCAAGGATGCCTGGTTAGACACCCTAGACTTAAAAGAAGCTTATCTGCACATCCCCATAAGGGAATCTTGCAGGAAATATCTGCGTTTCAGGGCTGGCTCTATGCACTGTCAGTTCTCTGCACTTCCTTTTGGCTTATCTACTGCGCCCAGAGTATTCGCAAAGTGCTTGGCTCCAGCCATTGCATACTGCAGGGAGAGAAATATTCAAATTTTCCCATACTTGGCCGATTGCCTGATTCAGGCGGACAGTCAGGAATTACCACTTCAGCACCTGGCATTTGTAAAAAGACTCCTAACTTCATTGGGGTACACCATCAATGAAAAGAAATCACAACTGGTGCCCAGTCAAAAATTGTATTCCTGGGAGCAAGCTTGAACACAACTTCCCAGATGGCATTCCTCACTCCGGAAAAGCAGGTCTTTTTGACCAACTACTTCAAATAAATAGCCACCAAAACCCAGCTATCTGCAAGGAAAATACTGCTGGCCGTAGGGTTCATGGCCTCATGCATTCTGCTAATTCCGTATGCAAGACTGCATATGAGGAAACTTCAGTGGTACTTAAAAAGTCTTTGGTGTCAACATTCTCAGGACCTGGAAACAGTGATTCCTATCATACCTTGTCTAAGGGAAGAGTTCCTATGGTGGGCAGAAGCATGCAACCACAACAAGGGACTGCCTTTCACTCTACTCCTCGCCGCCCAAACCCCTGACAACAGACGTATCAGACTATGCATGGGGGGCTCACATGGCAGGCGAATGCATTCAAGGCAAGTGGATCCCAGGACAAATTCTCCTGCATAACAATCAAAAAGAGATGCTAGCTGTACAGAATGCTCTGAAAGCCTTCAAATACCTAATCCTTCCAGGACAGCTGCTGATAAAGACAGACAACACCACAGTTATGTGGTACATAAACAAGCAAGGAGGAACCCATTCTTACCCGCTAGGTTAGCCATGGCCCTGTGGAACACAGCCTTGAGCAACCAAGTGCACCTACAAGCTCAATTCCTGCCAGGCAAACAAAATTCACTGGCAGACGACTTAAGTAGAAATCTGTTGGACCCACCCGAGTGGAAATTGGAGCCCAACTCCTTCAAACTTCTAATCCAGAGGTGGGGGACACTGGATGTGGACATCTTTGCCTCCCCCGAGAACCACCAGTTGAGCAAATTCTGCACCAGGAACCCTCACAGCAGAGCCTGGAAGGTGGATGCCCTATCTTTCACATGGGAAAACCTCTCAATTTATGCCTTCCCCCTCTGCCCCTCCTCTCAAAAGTACGACTCAAAATCAAACAGGACAGGCCAAGGGCAGTTCTTATTGCCCCAGACTGGCCATGCCAGCACTGGTACCCACTCCTACACAGTCTGACAACAGTGCCACCCTGGCACTTGCATCAGACACCTTCCCTGCTGTCTCAGCAGGAGAGACAGATTTTGCATCCACAGTTGCAAACCATAAACCTTGCAGCCTGGCTTATCCCCTGAATACACCACTAGCTACCCTCAGCAAACAGGTGCTGGAAGCCATTCTTGAAGCCAGAAGGCCTAGCACTAGGAAATCCTATGCTGAAAAGTGGAAAATATATTGTTCTTGGAATCAGTCTCAAGGAAGGGACACAGCGGTGCCCTCCTTACCTCAAATCCTTGATAACCTAGCAGAGCTGCTCCACAGAGGCCTATCCTTCTCCTCCATTAAAATTCATGCCTTTTCCATTTCAGCTCATTATAATACTGAGCCACCTCTTTTTTTCTCACCCTCTCATCAAACAGTTCCTGAGAGGGACTAACAATTTAAGGCCCCCTAGGAGAGCTCCCACCCCTGCCTGGGACCTTAACTTTGTACTGGAAAAGCTCATTTCTGCTGTTTCAGCAAAGTTAAAATTCCTCTCTTGGAAAACAGCCTTGCTTCTAGCCATAACTTCAGCAAGAAAACTGAGTTACAGGCACTAATGGCTGTGGAACCCTTCATTATTTTCCATGCTGATAGGGTTTCCCTCAGGACTAACCCATCCTTTATGCCTAAGGTGGTGTCTAGTGTGGCTCTAAACCAATCCATCCATTTGCCAACCTTCTTCCCTATCCTCAGAATAAAGGGGAAAGGATCCTGCACTCCATGGACGTGCACATACAGCTCAGGTTCTACCTTGACAGGACTAAACCTTGCAGAAAATCTGACCAGCTACTAGTGAGCTTTGCTACAGGGGCAGAGGGCAAGGCAATTTCAAAGCAAACCATTTCCAAATGGATAGCACACTGCATCAATTTCTGCTACACGCACCATGGAAAACCTACCCCACAGGAGATCAGAAAACATTCCACTAGGGCTACTTCCACCTCTACAGCATTGCTCAGGGGAGTCCTTACCAGAGACATTCTGGAAGCTGCAACCTGGAGTTCTGTACACACCTTCACCAAGCATTACCATTTACCTTTTTTTATAAAGCCAGAGCTGGATTTGCTACAGCAGTCTTACAAGGCCTGCTAGCCAGCCCTAACACTTCTTGACTGCCTCCACCCTTCCACAGCTTTGAGAATCAATCCAAGTGTGATGACTGCAACAATGAAACACGAAGAACATAGTACAGTTGTGTACACTTACCATAAATGTAGATCTTCGAGTGTATTCACTGTTGCAGTCCTGGTTTCCCTCCCTCCAGCTCCCTGATATTCTCTATCCTTTCTACCTATCCTCTTTATGGCCATTTTTAATGACAGTGGTATTTACTTTTTACTGGTGGTGTTCCACACCATATAATAGCTTCCTATTTTGAGAGCTCCTGACATTTGGGGCAAGAAAAACTGATGTAATGGCATTGGCTGCATGTTTTATACCCCTGACGACCTGACGTCATGGAAGAGGCGACAGCATCCAATGCAGAAATCCCAAGACTCTGGTATTCGAGCCGACTGAGGGCTACCTGCAGCAGATAACCCAAGTGTGATGACTGCAACAGTGAATACACTCGAACATCTACATTTATGTAAGTGTACACAACTGTACTTTCTAATAGCAACAGTGAATAGAGTAGAACAACTGCAATTGTAAGAACATAGATTCAGTATTTTGTGAAGGAAAATCATCACTCAGTGAATTGTCTTGCAGTGGATCACCCTAAATCCACTTCTGGTTAGTGGTAGTGTGACAGACAGTGAGTCCTGATTGGATGTATGATAAGATATGCTCTTCTTTCCTATGTGGAAATTTCATCATATATTGATCAATGGTTAGTGTTAGATAGTTCTTGCTTTCTTTGTTTACTAAGTCAGGGAGCACGGTAGAGCCAGAGTCTACATTTCTGAGGAGATACAAAGATCATCATTCGATCACAGTTGCAGGAACATAAATCCATATGGGACATATCTTGCCAACAATATTGGCCATCTGTCCAGTATGCTAAAGAATTTGGGTGCCTTCTTAATGCTCCATATGTCCGTTGAAGCATGAGAGCATGGTGTATAAATAGGGCATTCAGGTGCCAAAATTAAGACCTTTCGTGCCATTGAAATAGTCAGACATCTTATTCCAACAGCATCTTTAATGTCCTCAGTTGCCTTGTGAGTAGGCTTTGTTGGCCGATAAGTAACGCTTGAGGGACTTCATTTTTTTTTCCACTGGAAAGTGTAGTTTAATTAAATCATACGTCTGACGGGAGAAGTGCAGATGTAATAGGCAAATACCATGCAAGGATCCCCAAACTGCCTGCATTTTCTGCCTTATTGAAAGTCATGAAGAACTGTGTTGTGACACTTGTCATTTACTCCAAAAAAACATGCATAGCAGGCTTAATAGCCTTAGACTCTCTGTAGAGTACTGGTGACCCAAAAAGTCTTGGCTGAAACATCCATGGGCTGTCAGTTCTCTTTCAGTGGATGCCTCTCTTCAATCTAAGAAAAAAAAAGCAAAATTGCTAAAGAAGGTTCAAAAGTAAAGCAACCATCCATCTTTTTATGCTGGTCTGAGACTGGTAAATACCCATTCTGGTAGTCTTTGAGCTTGGATTTTAGTTTTTTTAATTAGTGTTTGATTTTAACAGTTTTGACTGGTAATGTAAGACCTTTTATCCTAAGCTGTTATTCTCATTCTTACAAGGCTTGTTTTCAGTGAAACCGGTACATTTTATTTCACTTTAGTTATACCTTTAGTTTTGGTAAGAGAAAAGGTCGCAGCCCACTCATAAAGTCTAAGCACCTTTCTCCCCCTTCAGCTGTACAACTGTTTTGAAGGGTTCACAAAAGGACTGGTACAGATGTTCATCGTGTTTCACTGTTGCAGTTATTACTCCTGGGTTATCCTGCTGGCAGGCTACCCGCAGTCGGCCTGAATTCCAAAGTCTTGGTCCGGCGTCGGTTGCTGTCGCCTCTTCCCTGACGTCAGTGCACCAGGGGTATAAAAGATGCAGCCGATGCCATTTTCTTCAGTCTTTCTTGCCGCGTGGTGCCCGAAGCAGAAGCAGTTCGCAAGTTCCTGTCGGCCGATTTCTGAGATTTTCGTGTTCGAATTTCAGATCCGAAGTCTTCATTTAAAGCTAAGTACCCCGTTGGGGAAACTTTTTTCTTGCTCCAGACCGATGTCAGAAAAAGTTAATAATTGTATTTCTTGTGGGACGCAAATACCTCATAAGGACTTCCATTCTTATTGTATTCCTTGCCTAGGCCCTGATCACGACATTGCTAATTGCAGGTTTTGTGCTAGATTTAACCAACGCACTATTAAGCGTCGGTACGATTTTGCATTTCATTACTTTGACCGAAGATTTAATTACACGATGTCGTCGGATAGCCATCCGACTACCGCAATTCAAAAGAAACGCAAGGAAAAGGACAGGCATCCGAGGTCCAAAACTGACGAGGCTTCTTCTAAGCCAGCCGCCGGTTCTCAGTGAGGTGCTTTCACAGCCCCTGACGCCCGCTACCTCAGAGTCGCAGGCCGCTTCCGACTCCCACGTGGAGCAGACTAGGCCGCTGGAACTCAAGGTATTGGACACTTGGAAAATATTCCCTCAGATGGGTCCGGAGCCACTGAGCAGGCATCGGCTTCTGAGGGTGTTTTCTGGCCTACACAGTTGTATATAAAACAGACTACAGCTTCAAAGGCAAAGACTAAAGCACCACTAAAGATAAAGAAACAAGTGCAGCAAGCCCATAGACAGGCCTCCATGCCTAAACAACAGTTGCTCAAAATGGCCGAAGACCTAATTACTTTGATCAGGGATTCCCATCCCCCTCCTGATAAGAGGCCTAGGCAAGAGACGACTATGAATCTTCAGATCAGGTTTCCATTTCCTCTGACTCCTCCTCTGAACAGGAATACTCTCTCCCTCCCTATGAGGATTCCGATGCTGAAGAATCTATCCCTTCAACCTCCCCTCCTGAGGATTATTCTTTTGGGGAAACCCTGCATACCATGAGGGAGCACTTCCACTGGAGAGCTAAGACTACTCAGAATCTAAGAAAAGGCTCAGAGACTTTCTTTTACTACCTCAGCACAGGCCTCTTGCTATCCCCCCTGTTTTAGACATTGTAGATGATGTATTTTCAGAGTCCGGCCTGTCTCCTGACTCTTCACCCCCTGCACCTGTTAAGCCCGACAGATACTACAGGGTTCCAGATTCACATAAATTTCTTTATAAAAACCCTGCTGCTGACCCAGAAACTATTTCTCAGGGTTTCAAAGGGGTCAAGGCTTCCACTGCAAAAAACCCTATCCCCTCTGATAGGGATTCAAGGGCACTGGACAGATGGGGAAAAAGTTTTACACTTCTGCTACCTTGGCTGTGAGGGCTTCAAATTGTCAATTTCATATGCTTAAATATCAGCATTAATGTCACTGCTTAAACAGAAAATGTTAACAAATTCTGAATGTGCAGAAAACAAGGAAATGCAGGATTTATTGCATGCAACTGAACAAGTGGGAAGGCATACTTTGCAATGTGGTTTTGATTCTCTGGAGGCTTCTTGCAGGGCCGCTGTTACGGGTTCTGTCATTAGGCGGCATGCTTGGTTAAAGGAACAGAATCTGCCTGATCATGTTAAAGCAAAATTATTAGATGCTCCATTACAGCATGATACTTTGTTTGGTGTTAAAGCAGAAGAGGTGTTGAAGAAAATGTAGGACAAAGCGAAATCTGTGCAGACAGTTAAGGATTTCTTACAGGTGCAGCCACCCAGGTTTAGCAGGAACTGGCCTACAAAGAACTGGTCCTTTCCAGTGTCAGACAGGCCACAAAGAGGCAGATACAGATGCCCCAGAGGCAGATCCCAGCCCCAAGGCTCATACAGGCCTAAACAATGGGGTGCTTCTACCTCCAAAAGCAGAGAAGACAAATCACAGCCATACAGGAAACAGTCCCAATGACTTTCCTCTGCCAGCACCAAGCACTTATCTTTTGGCAGCCTCCTCAGGGGGAAAACTAGCACTTTTTTCACAAAATTGGCACATCATCACCCAGGACAAATGGGTCTTGAATGTAGTGTCTCAGGGCTACAGGTTCCACTTTCACACCCTGCCAAGGGCAAAAGGTATGCCAGACCTGCCACACAATTAATGGGCAGAGGCACAAAAGCAAGTTTCATCCCTCATGGACATGAGGGCCATTCAGCGAGTACCACAGCAAGAGCAGGGACAAGGATTTTACTTGAGACTTTTCTTGGTACCCAGAAAGGACAAAGCCTGGAGATCAATACTGGACCTGTCTATTCTAAACACATTTCTGGACGTTCCAAAATTCAAGATGTTGACTCTACAGCAGCTACTGCCCATGCTGGGCAAAAAGGCTTGGCTTGTAACTTTGGACCTAAAAGAGGCATACCTGCATGTCCCAATCAGACACTCTTGCAGAAGATACCTCAGATTCATAGCTGGCTCAATGCACTACCAATTCTCTGCACTGACCTTTGGCTTATCTACTGTGCCCAGGGTCTTCAAAAAATGCCTGGCACCAGTAATTGCATTTTGCAGACAAAAAGGAATTCAAATATATCCCTACTTGGACGACTGCCTTATTCAAGCAGAGAACAAAGACATTCTTCTAAAGAAGCTGGCATTTGTAAAAAGATTACTAATTTGCCTAGGATACACAGTAAACGAAAATAAATCAAAACTAGTACCCTCTCAAGAGATAATATTCCTGGGTGCAAGCTTAAATACAACTGCCCAGATGGCTTATCTCATGCCAGACAAACAAAGGCAACTGACTTATTACTTCAACAAATTGGCAACAAAGACCCAGTTATCTGCAAGGAAAATCCTGCAGGCCTTGGGCTTCATGGCATCCTGCATTCTACTAATTTCATATGCCAGACTGCATATGAGGAAACTACAATGGTATCTAAAAAGTGTTGGAATCAGCATTGCCACAGCCTGGAGACAGTAATTACCCTCATTCCCTGCCTGCAACAGGAGTTTCGATGATGGGCACAGGCCTGTCACCACAACAAGGGTCTGCCATTCACTTTACCCACAGCCACACAGACACTGACAACGGATGCATCAGATTATGCCTGGGGTGCCCATATGGCAGGAAAATGTATTCAGGGCGCATGGCCTGCAAGCCAGATGCATCTTCATATCAATCAAAAAGAGATGCTAGCTGTTCAGAATGCCTTGACAGCTTTCAAGGATCTACTTCATCCAGGACAGCTACTGATAAAGACGGACAATACTACGGTCATGTGGTACATAAACAAGCAGGGAGGCACACATTCCTATCCCCTCTGCAGACAAGCAATGACCTTGTGGGACACAGCATTGACTTTTCAAGTTCACCTGCAAGCACAATTCCTGCCAAGAAAAACATACTCTGGCAGACGAACTAAGCAGAAACCTCATGGATGTTCATCGTGTTTCACTGTTGCAGTCACGACTGTAGGGTTCTCCCCTGCCGGCAGGCAGTCCTCGGTCGGCCAGAATCCCAAAGTCTGGGTCCGGCGTCGGCTGTTCAACCATGCTCCCTGACGTCAGAGCGCCAGGAGTACAAAGCTGACAGCCGACGCCATCTTCTCCAGTCTTTCTTGCCGTGCGGTGATAGCATTTCGCAAGTGCCGGTCGGCTGACTCCTGACGATTTTTTCTGATAAACTTCAGTCCGAAGACTTTCTTCTCCACTCAAAGCTAAGTACCCGTTGTGGAAACTTTTACTTGCTCCACTCCGATGTCAGAAAAAGTTAATAATTGTATTTCATGTGGGAAGCAAATACCTCATAAGGATTTTCATTCTTACTGTATTCCTTGCTTAGGCCCTGACCACGACATAGCTAGTTGTCGGTTTTGTGCTAGATTCAATCAACGTACAATTAAACGAAGGTGCGATTTTGCTTTTCATTACTTCGGTAGGCGCTTTAACTATAAAATGCTGTCTGATACGGTTCCAGCTACCGGAGTTCACAAACGTCGCAAGGATAAAGACAGGCCTCCGAGGTCCAAATCTGATGATAGCGCACAAGCGGAGCCAACTTCAGGTTCAGCCGTCGTCAGTGAGGCGCTTTTGCAGCCCCTGTCGTCAGCCATTTCAGAACCGATGGCCGAAACGGACTCTCATGAGGAGCCAACCAGGCCTTTAAATATTTCAATTGCAGGACCTTCGGACAATGCTCCTTCGGATGGGTCCGGAGCCGCTGTGCAGGTACCGGCTTCCGAAGGGGTTTTCAGGCCTACTCAGCTTCTGATAAAGGCAAAGCCAAAGACAAAGGCAAAAACTCCTTCTAAATCAAAGACTGCAACATAGGCCTCTTCTGAACCGGCTCCCAAGTCACAGAAACAGTTATTCAAGATGGCGGAGGATTTACTTACTATGATTAGGGGTTCACATCCCCCTCCAGATTAAAGGCCAAGGCAGGATGTTTATTATGATTCCTCTGATCAGGCTTCTGTTTCTTCAGTTTCTTCTTCTGACCAGGAATATTCTTTCCCTCCTTATGAGGATTCTGATGCTGAGGAATCCATTCCTTCAGCTTCTCCCCCTGAGGATTTCTCTTTTGGAGAAACTTTGCATGAAATGAGGGAACATTTCCACTGGGAAGGACATGAGTATTCGGAATCTAAGAAAAGACTAAGGGATTTTCTTCTTCTCCCCCAACATAGACCCCTGGCTATTCCTCCTGTTCTGGATATTGTGGATGATGCTTTTTCGGAGGCTAACTTAACCCCTGACTCTTTTCCTCCTGCTCCTGTTAAGCCTGATAGATATTACAGGGTTCCTGATTCCCACCAGTTTTTTATACAAGAACCCTTCTTCTGACCCTGAAACCATTTCTCAGGGTCCTAAGGGAGTTAAGGCCGCTTCTGCCAAAAACCCCATTCCCACTGAAAAGGATTCTAGATCTTTAGAAAGATGGGGCAAAAAAGTGTACACTTCTGCTACTTTGTCCATTAGGGCTTTAAACTGTCAGTTTCATATGCTGAAATACCAGCAATTTCTCTTGTCTGTTTTAAAACAAAAGCTTACTTCCATTTCTGCCTGTGCAGATGATAAGGAATTACATGACGTATTGCATGCCACTGAACAAGTTGGGAAGCATGGTTTACACTGTGGATTTGATGCCTTGGAGGCTTCTTGTAGGGCTGCTGCCTCCGGCACAGTCATTAGAAGGCATGCATGGCTAAAGGAACAAAATTTGCCAGAACAAGTAAAAGCTAAATTATTGGATGCTCCTGTTCAGCATAATGTTTTGCTTGGATCAAAAGCTGAAGAGGTGATTAAAAAGATGGAGGATAAGGCGAAATCCATGCAAACAGTTAAAGATTTCTTACAAGTACAGCCACCAACATTTAGCAGGAATTGGCCTTTTAAAAATTGGTCCTTTCCCACTTCAGACAGGCCTCAGAGGGGTAGCTATAGACGTTCCAGAGGAAGGCCTCAAACACAAGCTTCTTATAGACCAAGACAGTGGACTGCTTCCACCCCTAGGGGAGGAGAAGATAGGTCACAAACTCATAGGAAACAAACTCAATGACTCCCTCTGTTGGGCTGCAGGAACTTCTTGCCTGGAAGCCCCTCTCGGAGGAAAACTCTCTCTTTTTTATCAAAATTGGACTCATATAACCCAAGACAAGTGGGTTCTGGATGTGGTTTTAAGAGGTTACAAATTCCATTTTCATACCCTGCCAAGGCCAAGCGGATGGCCAGACCTTCCAAAACATCAATGGACAGAGGCCTTAAACCAGGTGGAAGCACTTTTGGCTATGAAAGCCATAGAACTGGTTCCACTTTCAGAGATGGGACAAGGTTTTTACTCAAGGCTCTTTCTAGTCCCCAGGAAGCAAAACTCATGGAGACCCATTCTGGGTCTTTCAGTCTTGAACATCTTTCTAGAAATTTCAAAATTCAAGATGCTTACTCTACAGCAGCTACTTCCAATGCTATCCAAAGATGCGTGGATGGTAACTTTGGATTTAAAGGAGGCATATTTACACATTCCCATCAGGCAGGAACGCAGAAAATACCTCAGGTTCAAGGCCGGATCGAGGCACTTTCAATTCTCTGCGCTGCCCTTTGGATTGTCTACTGCGCCCAGGGTCTTCACCAAATGCCTGGCTCCAGTAGTAGCTTACTGCAGACTCAAGGGAATTCAAATTTACCCTTATCTGGACGATTGTCTAATTCAGGCAGACAGCAAGAATGTCTTAACTCCAGCATCTAGAGTTTGTACAAAACCTCAAGTTCCTGGGATTCTCTGTAAACATAAAAAAGTCAGATTTGACACCCTCACAGCAGATAACTTTTCTGGGTGCTCTTCTAAACACCACAACCCAGATGGCTTTTCTGACATCCGAAAAACAATTACAGCTGGCTTCAACTTTCAAAAATTGGCAACTTTAACTCAGCTATCTGCAAGGAGATTCCTGCAGGCTCTGGGTTACATGGCCTCCTGCATCCTTCTCGTACCATATGCAAGACTACACATGAGGAAAATACAGTGGTACCTAAAAAGTGTATGGTCTCGGCATTGCCACATTTTAGACATACTGATCTCCGTCCTGCCTTGCCTTCAAAAGGAATTTCTTTGGTGGTCCAGGGCATGTACTCTAAACAAAGGGAAACCCTTCAGTCTGCCTCCTGCCACTCAGATTCTAACCACGGACGCGTCGGATTATGCTTGGGGAGCCCATTTTCAGGGCAACTGTCTGCAGGGCCTTTGGACAAAGGATCAGAAGCACCTGCATATCAATTTAAAGGAAATGTTAGCCGTTCAGAAAGCCCTAATGGCCTTCAGGAATCTTCTACAACCAGGACAACTACTAATACAGACAGACAACACCACAGTTATGTGGTACATAAACAAGCAAGGAGGATCTCATTCCTACCCCCTTTGCAGACTAGCCATGGAACACAGCTCTAGCTTGCAATCTGGACCTTCAAGCTCAGTTTCTACCAGGGAAGCAAAACTTCCTGGCAGACCTGTCTGAGCAGAAACCTTTTGGATCCACACGAGTGGATGCTGGACACCAAAATATTCAGGATGATAACAGCAGTCTGGGGATGTCCTCACATAGACCTCTTTGCATCCCATCTCAATCATCAACTACAGAATTTTTGCACCAGGACTTTCCACAAAGAAGCTTGGAAAGTGGATGCCCTATCATTCAGTTGGAGGAACCTCTCGGGATATGCCTTTCCGCCTCTTCCTCTTCTTCCACGGGTATTATTAAAGATAAAACAGGACAAGCCCAAGATGATAATCTTGCTGGCCCCAAATTGGCCTCGACAGTTTTGGTACCCAACTCTAAAAAAACCTATGTCTGGAGCCCCCTTGGGTTTTACCTCAGTCTCCGAACCTTCTGTCCCAACATCAGGGTCAGGTTCTACACTCTCATGTCAGAACTCTCAGCCTGGCGGCCTGGTTAATCCAGGGCCTTTGATTTCTTCTTTCCTACCCAAGCAGGTTATGGATGTCATTTTAGAAGCCAGACGTCCTAGCACTAGAAAATCTTATGCAGGAAAATGGAAAAGATTTTGTTCCTGGATGCAGGCTCAGGATTCTGATCCTCTTCTTCCAAACATTTCTTCAATTTTACTTTACTTGACAAATCTCTTACATAAGGGTCTCTCTTTCTCTTCCATTAAGATACATGCCTCTGCTATTTCTGCTCATTATAATACAGACCCTCCAATCTTTTCCCACCAGCTCATGAGACAGTTTCTCAGAGGAGCTAAGAATTTAAGACCTCCTAGATCTCCTTCCATTCCTGCTTGGGATCTCAACTATGTTTTGGAAAAACTAACCTTGCCTCCTTTTGAGCCTGCTGCCTCTTCTGACATCAAGTTTTTATCTTGGAAGACAGCTATCCTGTTAGCCCTAACCTCTGCCAGGAGAGTTTCAGAGTTACAAGCTCTTATGGCTGTGGAACCTTATATTATTTTTCATCAAGACAGGGTGTCTTTGAGGACTAATCCTACCTTCATGCCTAAGGTAGTTTCCAAAGTGGCTTTAAATCAAACTATCCACTTGCCAACTTTTTTCCCCACTCCTCAAAATAAAGGGGAAAGGATCTTACATTCCTTGGATGTACACAGACAACTACGTTTTTACCTGGACAGAACCAAGGACATCAGAAAATCAGAACAATTGTTTGTTTCTTATGCTTCAAGTTCCCAAGGTAAAGCCATTTCAAAACAGGCCATTTCTAAATGGATTGCTCATGGAATCAGATTTTGTTATTCACACCATGGAAAGCAAATCCCAGGGAGTATACGGACTCATTCCACCAGAGCTGCTGCCACTTCTACGGCCTTCCTCAGGGGAGTTCCTACCAAAGACATTTTGGAAGCTGCAACTTGGAGTTCAGTGCATACTTTTTCTAAGCACTACAATCTACCTCTCTACTCTAAGTCTAGGGCAGGCTTTGCCTCTGCAGTCTTGCAGGGCCTTTTAGCCGCCCCTTCTTCTTTATGACCACCTCCCTTTCTTTCAGCTTTGGGATTCTACCCTACAGTCTTGACTGCAACAGTGAAACACGATGAACATAGTACAGTTGTGTACACCTACCATAAATGTTGATGTTCGAGTGTCTTCACTGTTGCAGTGTGGGTTTCCCTCCCTCCTGTCCCCTCTTATTTTTACTTTTGTGTGGTTCCTTTTCTCACCAAGGTGTATTTGCAAAGGGTATGGGACCTTTATAATTTTGGGACTCCTGACATTTGGGGCAAGAAAAACTGGAGAAGATGGCGTCGGCTGTCAGCTTTGTACTCCTGGCGCTCTGACGTCAGGGAGCATGATTGAACAGCCGACGCCGGACCCAGACTTTGGGATTCTGGCCGACCGAGGACTGCCTGCCGGCAGGGAAGAACCCTGCAGTCATGACTGCAACAGTGAAGACACTCGAACATCTGCATTTATGGTAGGTGTACACAACTGTACTATCTCCACGAGTGGAAACTGGATCCACAAGTCTTCAGCATGATAACAAGGAAGTGGGGATGCCCAGACATCTATTTGCCTCCCCTCAACTGCCAATTACAGAGATTTTGCACAAGGATTTATCACAAACAAGCATGGAGAGTGGACGCCCTATCCTTCAGCTGGAAAAACCTAACAGTATATGCCTTTCCTCCACTGCCTCTCCTTCCCAAGGTACTCCTAAAGGTCAGACAAGAGAAGCCAAAAATGATACTGATTGCACCAGACCGGCCACGCCAGCACTGGTACCCAATCTTAAAGAGCTTGTCTCAAGGTCCAGCATGGATATTGCCTTAAACTTCTCACTTGCTGACCCAACAAAACAATCAGATCCTGCACAGGCAACTCAGCCTTAAATCTGGCGGCATGGTGAATAATGTAGCCATTCAGAACACTCCTCTTTCAAAAGCTGTTATGGATGTTATCTTGGAGGCCAGGAGGCCTAGTACCAGAAAATCTTATGCAGAAAAATGGAAGAGATTATGTGCTTGGAACCAGAAACAAGGCATTGACACATATGTACCAAATATTCCTCAGATTTTACAATACTTAACTGAGATGCTGGACAAAGGCCTCTCCTTTTCATCAATTAAGATTCATGCCTCTGCCATTTCAGCCCATTACAGTACGGAACCACCTATCTTTTCTCATCCTTTAATAAGACAGTACCTCAGAGGGGCCAAAAACGTCAGGCCTCCAAGGAGAGCACCAATTCTGGCATGGGACCTCAATTATGTCTTGGAAAAACTCACACTGTCTCCTTTTGAGCCAGCCTCAACAGCTGATATAAAAACTCTTATCCTGGAAAACAGCTCTGCTCCTAGCAATAACCTCTGCAAGATGAGTCTCGGAGTTACAAGCACTCATGGCTGTGGAACCTTTTATCATTTTTCATCCAGACAGGGTTTCTCTGAGGACAAACCCAACATTTATGCCTAAGGTGGTGTCCAGTGTGGCCCTCAACCAAACCATTCACTTGCCTACCTTTTATCCAAACACACAGAACAAGGGTGAGAAAATTATGCATTCTTTGGACATACACAGACAGCTACGCTTCTACTTGGACAGAACTAAAGCTTTCAGAAAGATTGAGCAACTTTTAGTGTCATATGCTGCAGGATCACAAGGAAAGGCTATCTCAAAACAGACTATTTCTAAATGGATAGGTCATTGCATCCATTTCTGCTATTCTCAGCATGGCAAATCAGTGCCTAAGGGCATTAGGCCTCATTCTACCAGAGCAGCAGCCACTTCAGCAGCCTTCCTCAGAGGAGTACCAACCAAAGACATCTTAGAGGCTGCAACTTGGAGTTCAGTGCACACCTTTACAAAGCACTACCACCTACCTCTTTACTCTAAATCCAGAGCAGGCTTTGCCACTGCAGTTCTGCAGGGCCTCATAGCCTCTCCTAATCCTATTTAGCTCAGCCACCCATCCTCGGCTTTGGGATTCAACCCAAGAGTAATGATTGCAACAGTGAAACACGATGAACATAGTACAGTTGTGTACCTACCATAAATGTAGATGTTCGAGTGTATTCACTGTTGCAGTCCAGGTTACCCTCCCACCGTCCCCCTTTCTTTTGCTGGGGTTTATCTGTACTTCTCTATTCTATACAACCTATGTGGTGTATTTGATTGTAGATGAAGGAAATGTTACTTTAGTGCATGTATGTTTATTGGCATAAAATATTTAGCCTACCCTTTTGGGGGCACCTGACATCTGGGGCAAGAAAAACTGAAGAAAATGGTGTTGGCTGCATCTTTTATACCCCTTGCACACTGATGTCAGGGAAGAGGCGACAGCAACCGACGCAGGACCAGGACTTTGGAATTCAGGCCGACTGCGTGTGGCCTGCCAGCAGGATAACCTAAGTGTAATGACTGCAACAGTGAATACACTCGAACATCTACATTTATGGTAGGTACACAGCTGTACTTTGTGTCCCTGTACTAAACCTGACCGATCTACTACTGCTCTTACTTGGACCTGCCTACCCTCCTCTTCTCAGTAGTCTTGTTCCTTTTCTTAGAAACAACTGACCTAGTCCTTCAAGATAGTTTTACTCACATCCTCAGAATGTATTAATGGAGACTACTTTTACTCTTATACTGTATATTTCAGCTCCTACTTTTTCTTTATCACAACTTGTTTACTAATGCATTATATAACTCAGCTGCTATCTTTTTACATGTTGTATTGCAACTAAGTTTGTATTGTACTAACTCTATTTGTGTATTTTAGCACTTTGCTATAATCATATGACCTCTGTGATTTTTCTCTGTTCTGTACCTGCAGTGTTTATTGTACAAATTAATTTTTTGTGTAAGTGATTGTATTTTGCTTCCTCGGAGCTTATCTCCCCGGGCCTGTACTGAAATTGGACATATATTCAGTTAGACTAGCCCAGTTATTAAATGTAAAATAAATAGAAATAGCAAAATATAAAGGACAAAAAAAAAAGAAGTACTCTCCGTGTTATCGTCGAAGTCTCAAACAACCCACTAAACAAGTATAGTTGGTCCAAAACAAACAGTGTAAGAAACTTCTCTGTGTGGAAGATTTTCAGTCCATATATCTCTAGTTAATCACTGTATATTAATCAGATCAGACAGTAGAAGTAGCGAGACAATGAAGGGCGAAAGGGATGTGAATTTAACATGTGTGGTGGTGGTGCTGCGGTAGCGTTGTCGCCTCACAATAAAACATCCTGTTCGATTCTCAGCTAAAGCGTCTTCTGTGTGTAGACATGCGTGAATGGGCGTACCTTCGTTGAAGGTTGTATGTCAGGGCTGGCAACTCGGTACGTAAAAATCTACTGCCAATCATTAGCGGACTGGAGTTCCACTGTGGCGACCCCTAACCGGGAAAAGCCGAAAGATACAACAACTTGCTTTTGAATACTTAGTAATTCTGTACAATATTTCAAATTATATATTTTTTATTATTTTTTTGACTTGACGAGTTTAAGTTCGCTACTTGTACTACTATTGTCTGATCTGATTAATATACAGTGATTAACTAGAGATATATGGACTGAAAATCTTCCACACAGAGAAGTTTCTTACACTGTTTTAAATCTAAAGAACAAAACCCAGAGATTTTTGAAAGGTCTATACCAAAACGAACATGGACATGGGAAAGAAAAAGAGATCTGATATGGTGCAATATTTATTTGAAGGAGAAAGCCAAACTAATCAGTACAAAAAAGCAGCTCCAAAAATATTTGAAGAGAAATACAGGCAAATGTACCAAGATATGGAAAATTTCATAATACCAAAATAAAGGGGGAGTATAGAACAGAGTATTAATAAGATAGAAGTTAAACAGAAAATGATGTTATGGAATACCTGCAAAGTGAAGGATTTAAAGTAGAAAATACAACACAGGTAATGTCACGGCATTATGGAACAGAGTCCCCAAATTAAGGAGAAATGTGGTGCAAGAGACAACAGAAGAAGAAATGTGGACATGGTAAAGAAAAAGAGATCTGATATGGTGTAGTATTTATGCAAAGGAGAAAGCAAAACTAATGACTACAAAAAAAGAGCAGCACCAAAGATATTTGAAGAGAAATGCAGGCAAAGGTACCCAGATACGGAATATTTCACAGTACAAAAAATAAGAAAATAAAGGAGGAAAGTAGAAAAGAGGATTAGTAATGGAAAAGTTAAATGGAGACTGAAGTTACAGATTGCTTGCAAAATGAAGGGTTTAGTGTAGAAAATTCAACACAAGTAATGTAATTAGCAACTGAGTTTCCAAACTAAGGAGAAATGAGTGGAACAGGAGGCATCTGATGACTTGCCACATGATGGTCGTCTGGAGCCTTTAGTAGGAAACTGGTACAAAAGTCCAGTTGGAATTGCACAGCAAGGGATGGAACAGGGAATAGTGGCAACTCTGATGCAGGTATTGTTATGGAGTGATGGGTCAGTGTGATAAGAAGGAGCAGCAGATGATGTAGGATGCAGATGAAGAGGTTGTGTAACAGAAAGATGTTCTGGAACTTTCTGTAGCATGCCCACAGGAGACTGAGAGCAAAGAATGTGCTCTAATTTTATAAGAAAATTATCATAGGGAAGATTCTCTTTATTTCAGTGGAGATGAAAGAAATAGAATACAGAAAATAAATAAGGCCCAAAATATTAGAAGTCTGATGAACCACATGAAAACTGTAATCAAAATTGTTAACAGAAATCCATGTCATTTAACATAAGTTAATAGGCTATATCACAGTGCAGCTAAATTAATAACAAATACTCTTACGACAAAAACATAGAGCAATAAAGGAAAAAAAGGGAAGAAATAAAATGTCATCATGGAAATATTGAATATAGAGAACTGTGAAGCAGTTAAGACAAGAAGTGTCACTGTGAGAAGAATAATGAAGAGGGGACAGCTCAACAAAAATACTTAGAAAGGTAGATGTAGTTAAAGCAATGTACAGTATCAGAAAAGACGTGGGTCTGTCATACATTATTGCAAATAATATACTAAATATATCACCACAGGCAGAAAAACTTAAAAGGTATGCCAGTAAATGTAAGGGAAAAGTATAAAATAAACAATCCATTCATTGATGACCCAAATAAGTTTTATAGAGAACTGGGGAACAAAGCAAAGGGAATAGAAACACCACCAAAAAAGAAGAAACAGAGACATTGTGGTGAAATATGTGTGAAGATCCTGTGCAACATAACAAACATGCTGAGTGGATAGAAAAAAAATAAAAGAAGCAGTAATGAGTTCAAATGTGCAGAATATGAAATATGATGAAGTAACGGCCAGAGAAATTTAAATTAAATTAAAATAAGCTCCTAATTGGAAAACCCCAGGCCCAGGTGCAGTACCTAACTTCTGGCTAAAATTGTTAATGTCTCTACAAAAAGATTTAGCCCTGAGTAAGAGTCACTTCTGTATGCACTCTTAATGGACACCAACCTATTTAACAACAGGAAAAAAATGATACACCTCCTTAAGAGTGAATGTGTAACCCATCCTAAAAAACTGTAGACCAATAACTTGCCTTCTGAAGCTGCACAAAACTGTATGCTAGAACTGATGCGGGCAATTTATAGTGCTTTAGGGAAAAAATCAATCATGGCAATAGAACAAAAAGGTAACAAAAGAAAGTTATATGGATTGAAGGGTCATTTGTTGCTAAATAAAGCCATAGTAGAGAATTTTAAAAAGAGGAAGAGTCTTAAGTTAGGCATAGATAAGATTACAAAAATGACATTTGTCAGCATCCCACATTTGTGGATAAAGAAATGCTTACAGATGTACAAGATACATCCTACATTGATCAATTACATTACCGTGACCATGAAACACACACTTCTTTGCAGTTAATTCATGACAAAGGGAAAATTATTATCTTGGAGTAAAAAGTCAAAAGGGGGATATTCTAGGGTGATTATTTTGTCACAATTGTTTTGTCTTGCTTTTAACCCATTAAGCTGTTTACTTAACAGGTTAGATTATGATTACAGTTTAGCTTGCAAAAAACAAACTTGCTTAAAGACTTCTAATCTACTTTTCGTGGATGACTTAAAAGTGTATTGGGAGTTGAAAGCACAACTACAAGCAGTTAAAACTTTCTCAGGTGTGATATAAGAATGTCATTTGGTCTTGATAAATGTGCAAAAGCTACATTTAAAGCAATAAAGTAACAGTACCAAGAAAATATCAGTGTGGGACAGGAATGTGATATAAAGGAAATTGAACAGGAGGGAATTTTTAAATATTTGGGAATTGATGAAGGATTGGCAATAAAACATGAACAAATGCGAATAAAACCCAGCAAGGAGTACTTTAGAAAACAAAAACATGTATTGAAAACAGCCTTGACATCTAGGAGCAAGTCCAGGCTGTAAATCAATTTGTTGTTCTTGTTCTAACTTGCAGTTTTGGTATGATTGGCCCGAGAAGGTATTGGATCAGTTGGACAGGAAAACAAGAAAAATGCTTCATACTGTTATATAAGAATCAGTGTATATCAAGATTATATAATTCCTCATTCTGAAGATGGTATGGACCTCTTTGAAATTGATTACATGTATAAATCTGCATTATTGGGACTACATACATATGTGCTGACCTCATCAGATCCAAATGTAGTGAAAGTTTTAAAACATGAGGAGAGGAAGCCTAAGATGACCTCTGCTTAGTTTAGTAGAAGCATTCCTGTCTCAAGTGGGAATGGAAATCAAACCAGAATTAGACAAAAAACAGACACCAATTGAATGTGCCAAAAAAAAGGAAATATAGGAGGATCAGATGAGGGGAGATAGGAATGTGCAAAAGCCATAAATGTAATGGCAATGGAACACAACCTCATGTTGATTTGGATTTGATGCAGGAATGGTTAAATGAGAGATGAGTTGAAACCAAATGATGAAAATTTAATAATGTCAGCTCATAGTAGTGGGCTACATAACACATTGGTTTACAGAGTCCATTGAACATATGGGAGGAACAGACAAATGTAGGCTCTGTTTAAAAAAAAAAAACACTAAAGATTTTTCCTGGTTCCCAAAAAAGAACTGTTGTGAAGACTGGTGTTGGACCTATCCTTTCTGAATACTTTTTGTTAAGGTCACCAATTTTAAGATGCTCACTCTGCAGAGAGTACTTCATGTTTTACTGGACTACTGCTTCATGGTGACCCTGGACTTGAATACGTATTATCATATACCCATTGCTCATCAGTTCAGGAGATATGTGAGATTTGTTGCATCTGGTTTGTGCTATTAGTTCCCTGCATTGCCCTTTGGGCTACCCGCTGCACCTTGAGTGTTTACTAAATGCCTTGCCCCAGTAGTGGTTCACTGTCACTCTTGACATTCACATCTTTCTTTACTTGGATGACTTGTTGATATGTGCAGAGTCTGTATCCAGGTGTTTGGCATCACTAGAGAAGGTCTTGACCTTACTGTCCCTGCTAGAATTCAAGTTAAACTTTCGGAGGTTTTGCGTGACACCTTCACAAAAATTCTTCCTGGGGTGCTTAATTGACGCCAACAGAAGAATGGTCTCTCTTCCCGAAGACGAGATTCTATCTTACCAGACAGTGTTTGACAGTGTTTCAGGAATCCTTCAGGAGGAATATCGCCTCTATAAGAATTCCTAAAAATTGTAGATCTGATGGCGTACATGATTCTCATGCTACCACTGGCCCATTTCCACATGAGGAATATTGAGGGTTATGTCTGAAATTGTTGTACCCAGCAGCTGCATTCTTTGGAGTTGAAGACTTAGTTGCTGGTGCTGCCCTTCATCAGATGAAGGTCACAGAGGTGGAAAGCACAGTTGAGTGTCAATCCAGGACTTCCTTTCTTCCCACCTGTTTTGTCACAGTCTGTCCAGACAGATTCTTCTGACTTTGCTTGGGGAGAGGTGTCAGAGGTGTCAGTGGAAGTGCAAGTGCAGACCACTTGGGGGACCCAAGGATGCATGAAAATACATCATTATCAGGAAATGTTGGCAGTTGTACACACCTTGACTTTGAGTCCTCCTCTTCTGGTTATGGACAACGCCACAGTGATATGGTATCTCTGAAAAGAGGGGGTAGAAGGTCGTACCCTCTGTGCTGGTTGGAAGTGATGGCCTGGGAGCTGGCTTTACAGCATTCTCTGACTTTTCAGACATCATACATCCTGTCACAGCAAAACACTGTGGCAGACAGACTAAGCAAAACCTGTGCAGACCCACATGAGTGGCATCTCAAAACAGTGGTGTTCCAGGTTCTAGTTCTGATGTGGGAAACACCTCAGATAGATTTGTTCTCTGTCCAAAACAGACAGTTGGAGAATTCTGTTCCAGAGTTCCTTGCAGCCATTTTTGGGGGCAGGCACATTCTCATTCCCTTGGAAGAGAATGTTCCTTTATGTGTTTATACACTTTCCACTGATTAACAAGGTGTTTCTGAAGGTTCAGAAAGAAATGCCAAAGATCATTGATGTGACCCTCTACTGGCCTAGGCAGTCTTGGATAATTTTCTTAATCAGTGTTGCAGTACTGATTCTTAGGTTTTCATGCAGTGCAGAAGCCCATTACTGCCCCAATTTTCATAGTCTTTGTATCATCCCTAGCTGATGGAAATCCAAGGACTGACATCTGGGTCTAAGAAGGGCTTCCAGCACTGTACTCAGTTATTTCTAGCTATGCAGTCTAATGTGCTTCATCATGTGTACAAAATGGTCGAAGTTCATCATTCAATTTGATTTTCTGGTGTTTTTCCTAATAGCCAGGTAACCACCCTATTGCGAATTTTCCTCTTCTAATTTAATGTTTAAAAAGTTACAAAGTACAGAATTTGGTTCTCGCCATTAAAGGTAAATTGGCTAGGCTTAAAATGGTCTGTAAGGGCAGTTAGTATAGCACTTACCTATGAATTATTGCTTGAAGTGTGGAATGCAAATCTCGCATAAAGATTTTCATTCATTGGGTCTGTTCTTTTTGGGATCTCAGCATGATGTCTCTAATCATCACAACTGTACTGTGATAAATTTTAAGTAAAGATCCTTAAACACAGACGAAGCCTTAGCTGCTTGTATGGAGTCCTCTCTTTTAGTTCCCTCTGCATCTTTGCAAATTCTATCTTCCACCAGGGTCATTTCTAAAAAAACATAAGGACAAAAAATACAAGGAAGAAGATTGACGATGTTGATAAAGCATCTACCCATGCCATAAAGTCGACCAATTCAGGTCAGGTTCCTTTGCAGCCCCTGATTTGGCGACTGCTAAGACAGAACCCTCTGGCATGACCCCTCGGGAGGGTGCCATAGTTCCAGGGCTTTTGTTCACTTCTTCCACATTATCAGTGCCCCTCAGGTCTGAGGTTGCGCTGCAGGCTTCAGCTTTTGACATTTGTATTGCTGGTATCAAGAGGGAAAAAAAATGCATGTCTAAATTGAAGAGAACAGTCATCCTTTTGTCTTCCTCTCAGTCCCCTACCAGTCCATCTCAGGTCAAATCCCAGAACTTCTTAACAATAGCCCAGATGTTCATGGCCTTCATGAAGTCCAGAGAGTCCAGCCAAATGTAGACCACTACCCCTGAAGCCTTCCCTCTAAAAGGCATAGATATGTGTTTTTTCAAGAAGAATCAGATTCATCAGGGTCTAAAGATGAGGAGTAGTTGTCCCACTCTGAACACCTACCACCCCACCCTTATTCTGACTCAGACACAGATGCTACCGCTTCTTCTGCCTCTCCCCCAGAGGTCCCCTCTTTTGGGGGTACCTTGCATAAAATGAAGGGAGCTTTCGGTTGGGAAAGCAAGCCGTTCTCACAAGTTCAGATCCATTATAGGGAACTACTGAGTTTACCATCATGCAGAACACTGGCTATCCCTCCAGTGCATGTGGAGCTTGATGACATCTTTGAAGACATATCTTTGCACCCTGATTCTTTCCTACCTGCACAAAGGAAGCCTGACAGGTTTTACAGAGTGCTTGACTTGCACAAGCACCTTTTCAGGTATCCTAAAGCTGACCCCTCAGTAGTCTCTATAGAATGCAATAAAGGGATACCCAAGGGGCCGACTAGACATTACCTGTCCAATGATGGAGAAAGACAGATTTGACAAAAAGTTTATACCTCTTGCTGCCCTTTCTATGAAGGCACGTAATTCCCAGTTTCACATGTTAATGTACCTAGAGTCCCTTCAAGTCCAAATCATAAGTAAGGCAGAGACTGTTGCTTATAGAACCATGTCTAATGAAATTTGTGAGACAGCAAGAGCAGCCTTACAGACCTCCAGACATTCCTTAAAATGTTGGTATGACGCATTGGATACATCATGTAGAGCAGTTGCCACAGGCTGAGTGATTTGCAGGCATGACATGGCTCAGGACTTAACATCTGTAAGACCATTTCAAGGCTGAACTGCTGGATGGTCCACTAGACAAAGATTTCCTTTTGGACCCCCAGCTGAAAAGGTTTTTGAGAAGTTGGACCGAAATGGAAAGCAAATAAAGATTGTGAAGAAATTCTGCGTGCTACCTACACCAAGGTATAATAGAAACTACTTCAAATTGTGGCTGTTGCCCCATAGACAGCAAGGGGAGGCCTCTTTTTTTTTCTTAACAGTGTAGTAGGTGGTAGCTTGAGAAAACACAGAGACCAGGGAGGTCTAAACAGCCCACCCAGCACAGAATCCAGCTGTAACTATCCTCAGCCTCTAACCTCGCAACCCCTAACCACCATCCCCTTCAGCCCTCTGGCAGGAAGACTTCTTCTCCTTCCTACATCAGTGGAAGCTCATAACCAAGGACCAGTAGGTCCTTTGCATCATAGAAAAGGTTTACTCCATCCAGATCAGAGAAATTCCCCTCTTCCTAGGCATGCCAAGACCCCTAAAAGAGTAGGAGAATCTCTTGCCACCTACCCTCTTGGAGCTACTACAAGGATTCATTCAGCCTAGTCCTCCAGGTTAGGGGGGGAAAGGAGTCTATTCAAGGATTTTTCTAGTCCCAAGAAAAGAAGGCACATGAAGGCTTATATTGGACCGGTCAGGGCTAAACAAGTTCCTTTATGTACCAAAATTCAAAATGCTAACTTTGCAAAAGCTACTTCCCATGATCCTCCAGGAGACCTAAATGGTTACTCTAAACCTAAAGGACACTTTCCTCCATCTCCCTATTGCAGACAGTCACAAGAAATACCTGCTTTTTGTGGCAGCAGGCTTGCACTACAAATTCTGTGCTTTGCTGTTTTGTTCTGTTTATTGTTCCCAGAGTCTTCACTAAATGCTTGACTCCTGTTATAGCCTATTGCCAAACCCATATTTCCCCCTTCACGAATACCAGTCTCATTCAGGGAAAATCCACAGTACAAACTCAAAATGCCTTGCAGATCACCATAGACTGCTTTCAAAGCATTCTCACTCTAAACCTCTGCAAGTCCTGAACTCTTCCACAGACAAGGATTCTTTGTCTGAGAGCCATATAGATTCTGTGCAATAAAAAGCTTTCCTTCCTCAGAACAAGATATCTTGTCTGACAAACTACCTAACCAGCTTGCTACCAAAATAACAAATTTTAGCAAGGGAATTTCTAAGTATACTGGATTACACGGCATCCTGAATTCTCATGATCCCCTTTGGAAAGCTGCACATGAGAAAACTTCTATGGTTTCAAAAAAAAAAATCTTGGAAACTCTCCTGCCTTTTCTTCCACATGTGAAAAAGGAGCTGCTATGGTAGAAAAATACCATCCTACAGAATACAGGTACAAATGTCTCATTGCCATAGCAGACAAAACAGTCACCATAGACAGTTCAGACGTAGCCTGCAGTTCACACCTAGGCCTTAGAAGGTATAGGACATCAGGATGCCAGATCAGAGGAAACTGCATATACACCAAAAAAAAAGTTGTTAGCAGTTTACCTGGCCATAACAGTCTTACAACAAAGTTTACCTGGCCATAACAGTCTTACAACAAAGTTTACCTCATGTACCCTGCATGGACAGACAACACCACAGTGATGTGATACATAAACAAGTAAGGGGGCACCCTTTCATACCCCTTCTGCAGTCTCACAATGAAGATTTGGGTGTTAGCACAAGAACTAAAACTGACTATTACAGTATCCTACCTTCCAGGGCAGAACAGTACCCTGTCAAATTGTTTAAGCAAGGATCTTCTAAACCCTAATGAATGGATGCTGAAGAGGAGATTTTCCTGGACATAACCTTGGAGTGGGAAATTCCCTCAATAGATCTTTTCACCTCTCACCAAAACAGGCATCTTCAGAAGTTCTGCTACAGAACCCAGCAGGCAGGGACATGGAAAACACTTTCTCGTTAAAATGGATCAACCTGTTCCTATATGCCTTTCCATCTTTACCTCTGATTACCAGAGTCCTGATAAAAGCCTGGTAGGACAGACTGAACATGATTCTTATTGCCCTCTTCTGGCTGAGACAACACTGGTTCTTCCTCATCATGACCTCTGTAAAGAAAGATTCTGTTCTCTCCCACAAGAAATAGATCTCCTCAGACAGGTGAAGGGTTCAGCGTTCCATCCTCACCTAGCCACACTCAAAGTGATAGCCCGGAGGATTGGGTCTTAACACCAAAAATGTCAGCTATCCCAGTGAAATGCTAACCATCTTTAAAGGTAAGGAAACCCACCACCAGAAAATCATAACTAGCAAAATGGAAGAAATTTTCCATCTGGTGCCACAGCAGGAACATTAGACCTTTTCAAGCAGACATCATTTCAGTCTTGTGATACCTTTCATATCTGTTTAGCCAGAGTTGTGTCTTACTCCAATATTAAGGTACAAATGTCTGACATCTGTTTGCCTGCCCTTTTCCCTTTCTATTTACTGTCACCCTCACCTGAAGCTGGTATTAAAAGGTGTCATTCACTTAAGATCACAAAGAAGGAACCTGGTTGCCACCTGAGATCTCAACTTTGTGCTAGAAAAACTCGCCTTGTTTCCCTTTGAGCCAGCAGCTTATGCCCCTCTTAAGCTGCCTACTTGGACTTACTAATAGCTATCACCTCAGCAAGGCAGGTCTCAGAGCTGCAAGCCCTCATGTGCAAAGAACCTTTCACTGTCTTTTGCAGGGATTGCGTAATCCTTAGAACTAATCAATCCTTCCTGTCTAAGGTGATTTCAGAACTTTCTCTAAATTAGGCTATCCACCAGCCAGTTTTCTTTTCAAATCCATAGAACAAAGTGGAACAAGTCCTTCATTCTGCAGATGTGTTTCCTAGACAAGACAGAAACTCCAAATAGAGTGTAGTAATTATTAGTATCTTTCACTGAGAGGAAGCAACACCATATCCAAATGGATAGGTAGTTGCATTAAGTTTTGTTACATTCACTATGGAAAACCTCTACCTGGTCAGGTCAAAGCTCATACCATCAGGCACAGGGAAACTATCACTGCCTTCTCCTACTTAGGCCATCCTAGAAGCTGCCACTTGGAACTTTGTGCACACTTTTACAAAACATTACCATTTAGGCATTGCCTCCAGAGCTAGACCACAGTTTGCTCTTGCCATCCTGCAAAATCATATTTCCTAAGGGCCGTCCAGTTACCAACAGGTAGCTTTGGGAGTTTTCCCAAGCATCACTACTACAACACACTGACTACAAAAAACATAATTCAGTTGTGTCACACTTACAGTAACAGTAGATGTTCAAGTAGCTCAGTGTTGCAGTACAGGTTCCCACTCTCGAACCCTTCTATCTTGTGGACACTTTCTTCACCCCACTTTCATGCTGAAAGTGGTCTTCGAATTCACTCTCAGTCAGTCTGTTAATCTCCCTGTATTCTTTCCAGAACCTAAGAATATGGTATTTCATACCATGGATATGCATTGGCAGCTCTGGTACTACCTTGACAGAATAAATCCCTTCAGGAAGGCTGAAAGAATTATTTCCTACACAGGGACAAATAAGTGCCAACCTGAGTCCAAGAAAGCCAGTGTTCGTTGGTTATCCTCTATTGTTTTTTTTTTTGCTACATCCACCATGGCAAGGCAAATTCAGGCAAGGTAACGGTGCATTCCACCACTGTCGTTTCCTCTTCAGTGGCATATTGGAAATGAGTAGACTCTAGGGGCATTCTGTAGACAGGACCTTGGTCCTCTGTTCATACCTTTATGAAGCACTACAAGCTGGAAGCCTTTTGTAAATCCAGAGCATGCTTCGCTAGGACTGTTCTCCAGGGGCTAATGAATCCTTATCCTTCCTCCTCCCAGGTTAGGTAAGCTTTGGGAATCTCCCTATATGCCAATAAGGCAGTGTGTCTGTTGGAACATAGTACAGTTGCGTATATCCTACATACCTGTAACAGTAGCTGTTTGTTGAACACGCTATCTTACTAGTCGCACCCACCCATTACCACATTCTTTGGAAGTTCATAGTTAGGTGTTGGAGTTACCGTTGAGTTGTACTCAGCAGCCTTGATTGTTTTGCTTATGTGTGTGTGTGTTTTTTAGTGTGGAACAGTGGGGTTTTCACAAAGCTTGCATTTTCATCTTCTCTTCCTGGTGGACCCTAGAAAATTGAAAGGGGTCCTGTCTGTGGGTCTGAAAGGCAGTCTCAATACTGGCAGGTGATTGGTACACACCCGCAGACAGGCAGTGGGAGAAACTCTTAGCTTTGGTAGACTGTCAGAGGAAGTGTAGCAGAGCTCTACTACTCAAATGCAAGTAAGACTGTTTGTTCAACGCACATCTACTGTTACAGATAAGTAGGACTTGTGCAAATGTACTTTTCTTAGACCTCTACCTTCTCTATAAAATTATATTTGATCAAGTTCCATTTAGATGCCCTCACCTGGAATGTGTCACTTTCTAACTGACGATCTGGGAAGCTAATACTAACATGAGTATCAGTAGTGAGAAAAAAAAAATGACAGATACAATACATGGTGCCTTCCAGGATTATGGAAAAAGCATCTTCTTACACGTGGGTTAAGACCCTCATTAACTTCCTTCAAATATAATTTTGAAATGTATGTGAGAAGCAGAAAAGGTCAACATGTTGGTTATGGTGGACAGTCTTCTTGAGGGCCAGTTGATCATAAGCTTGACATTTATGACTAAGAACCTGGGAAGAGATATGTCAGATGGATTCTGCTTTCTTCTACTGTTACAGTAAAGATAGCAAAGTGAGCATGTTGCTTGCCTTCCACACTTATTTATCTATTTATTTATTTATTTTGGAGGTGGGCAGTCCAAGGAATTTGCAACAACTGTGGTTTCCCACTTAAAAATGTTTTTCAGATTGGTTGATAGAGATGTCATAGTATCTGCTCATTTACATGGAATTTGGCTCCTGTTGTGGTTGATTGCATACATAGTAGGAAAACAAGGCTAAAAACATCATAAATAGTTACAGCTGTCTTCACTGTGTAGGACTGTATCAGTAGATAAAGTTACCTGTACCTATTTGAAACTCCTTGCATTAAATAGTAGGTAAAGAAGATTATTACCTAATAATCCTGTAGTTACACGTCCAGTTTGTGTAACAGACTGCTCAGTGACAGTGTACATAATATCCTTCATCATGAAAACATGCACATAGTCTTCCTGGCATGATGGTGATGTATATCCATACTCAGGCCTGTATTTAATTGATACCCACAGCAAGGCTGTGGTGTCCCATCTTGCAGGGGTTAATTCTTTAGAACTTCCCAAGTCGAGTTGCTGCTCTTCTTTCCCTTTTCAGTAGTTGAAATACTTTATTTTAGAATCAAACTTGGTACACAGGCAGTTAAGTGGCAAAATGAACTCTCTACCCTATTACCTGTCTCTGTAGATATACGCTAAGGTTCAATTCTTGCTCCACTGCTCTTCTCTGTATTCACCAACAAACTCAGTACAGCCACTGAACATGCGACCATCGTACAATATGCAGATGACTCTTCCCTTATATGTTCAGGCCCCTCTCTTTTCCAGAGCTCCTACAAAAAAAAAAAAAAAAAAAAAAAAAACTTTCCATGATATTAGAAACTACCTTACAGACTTCCAACTGGTATTCAGTCCTAACAAAACAAAGCTCATGCTCTTCACTAACAACAAAATACCTGACAGTTCTCTGCCTTCCGCAATCTACTCTGCAAACAAAACTAAAGTCGAACCTGCCAAACACAGGAAACTCCTTGGA
This sequence comes from Protopterus annectens, assembly GCF_019279795.1. Classification (NCBI taxonomy): domain Eukaryota; kingdom Metazoa; phylum Chordata; order Ceratodontiformes; family Protopteridae; genus Protopterus; species Protopterus annectens. Next base: position 1,088,266,083 of record NC_056743.1, on the reverse strand, counting down.
CTCCCAATTGATGACAGTCTAAAGTATGACAGACACACAGTTTTAACTATCAAAAAGATCCACATCAAGCTTGGCATGCTGTATATAGTTGAACCATTCTTAACCAGCTCAACCAGGCACTCCAGACACATTTCCTTTCCACACTACTATATGCCTCACCAATTTTCACTAATCTCAGAAAAACAGACTTAAACAAACTTGAGATCTGTTATAATAAAATCCCCCAGATTTGTTACTAACCTCCCCTACAGAGCACACCACTTCACTGTACTACATCAACTAGTACTACATCAGTTAAAATGGTTTGAACTTCCAAATCTTTTATCCCTTAACCAACTAATCGTCACCCATTCCATTTTTCGTCATCCTGACTACTGCCCAGCACTCAAAAGCCTAGTGTCGCCATATACCAACTCCAGATCTCTGAGATCCTGTAATAAACTACTACTTAAAGTAACTAACTCCAATAATAGTGACAGTGATTCTCTTCTCCAGACAGATATCTAAGGCCTGGAACTCCTTCCTTCAGAAAGTACTTGACACCAACACACCAAAATTCAAACTACTACTCCGGGAACACTTACTAAACAACTGGCTCTGCTCTTGATGTTCTTCGTGTTTCACTGTTGCAGTCATCACATTTGGGTTATCCCTGCCAAGGGTAGCCCTCAGTCCGCCCGAATACCAGAGGCTTAGTATTTCTGCATCGGTTGCTGTTGCTCCAGGACTGACGTCAGGTCTTCAGTAGTATAAAATAAGGCAGCCGACGCCATTACATCAGTCTTTCTTGCCTAGGAGCCTGAAGCAGAAGCAGTTTGCATGAGTGCCGGTCGGCCGCTACCTGAGTTTTCGTTTTCCGAATTGAAGTTGAAGTCTTTTAAAGCTAAGTACCCCGTTGGAGATTCTTTTTTCTTGTTCTAACCGATGTCAGAAAAAGTTAACAATTATCTCACTTGTGGAAAGCAAATACCACACCAAGAATTTCATTCTTACTGCTTCATTTGCTTAGGCCCAGACCACGACGTCCCCCGCTGTCGCTTTTGTGCTGTAACGCCAGAACTATACGTCATCGGGCCCTTGTTGTAGCTAGATATTTTCACTCAGTCCTCGAATTCTGATATGGCTTTGGTAAGCCATCCAACAGCAGATCTTCCAAAAAAACGTAAGAATAAAGACAGAGACAGACCACACAGGTCCAAACTTACTGAAGACACTTCTGTTAAGCTAGTCGTCAGTTCTCCATTCCTCATCCCCGGATGCCTGCTTCTGTGGATTTGCAGGCCGCTACCAAGACCCTTTCGGAGTCCAATATGCCGTGAGACTCTTCATCGACTAAGGATCCTGCGGTCGTCCCTACCTTGGATGGGTCTGGAGCCGCTGAGCAGGTACCGGCTTCTGAGGAAGTACTTCGCACTACCGATTCTCAACACAGGCTGACTCCTTCTTTCACATCTACCATTTTTTCTGAAACTACCGAGTTTATAAGGCCCAGGGTATGAATCACACGCAGGAAACAGACGACCCAATCTCAGGCACTTGCTTCCTTCCCTCAGTCTCAAATACTTAAAATGGCAGAAGACCTTATAATGCTGATCAGGGGAAGCCAAGCTACCTCTTCGAAAAGAAAAAGAGATTTGTCCCCAGTAGTTTTATCTGAACAGGAGTCCGATGACTCTGAGGCATCTGAATATGAAGACATGCAACCACTCTCAGCTTATGAGGATTCTGATGCAGAGGAATCCATTCCTTCAGCCTCTCCACTCAAGGACTTTTCCTTTGCGGAAACTCTACATACTTTAAAGGAGCATTTCCAGTGGGAGAGTCAGGACTACCCTCAGTTTAAAATTCTTAGATCTTCCACAGCACAGACCTCTGGCCATTCCTCTCATCCTGGATGTTGTGGATGATGTTTTCATGGAATCTACTTTGACTCCTGACACCCTCCCTCCTGCTCCCAGGAAACCTTGACATGTACTGTAGAGTCCCCGACTCTCACAAATTTCTTTTTAAAAAGTCCTACTGCTGACCCTGAGGTTATTTCTCAAGGGCCTAAAGGAATTAAAGCAATTTATGCTAAGTATCCCACCCCCTCAGAGAGGGATTCCCGAGCATTAGACAGATGGGGTAAAAAAGTATATACCTCTACAACTGTTGCTATTAGAGCACTAAATTGTCAGTTCCATATACTAAAATTTCAGCAACATACCATGGAACTCCTCAAACAAAAAATGTCATCTTTTCCTGCTTGTGCAGAAAATAAAGAGTTACAAGAGTTAATGCATTCTGCAAGTCAAGTAACTAAGCACACCTTACAATGTGGTTTTGATGCCCTAGAAACATCTTGCAGGGCAGCAGTCACTGGTTCTGTCCTTAGAAGGCATGCTTGGCTTAAGGAACAGCCCTTGCCAGACCATGTTAAATCCAAGTTATTGGACACACCCTTGTACAAAGACAACTTATTTGACACCAAGGCAGAGGAGGTCTTAAAAAAGATGGAAGAAAAGACTAAATCTGTGCAGATAGTTAAGGACTTCCTGCAGGTCCAGCCACCCAGGTTCAGTAAGCATTGCCCCTCCTAGCACTGTTCCATTCCTGCCCCCTCCAGGTCAGCTCAGCCCAGACCTCGGGGAAACAGGCCCCCCAGACAGCAGCCCCAGGGAATACAGAGATCTAAGCAATGGAGTTCCTCCTCTTCAAAACCAGGGAATGCTAAGCCCACCCCCTCATGTAAAGAACTCATAATGACTCTCCACTTCCACCCCATCCCTCTGCCCACCTGCACTTGCCCATAGGAGGAAACTCTCCTTCCACGCAAGCACCTGGGCCACCATTACCAATGACCGCTGTGTCCTCAATATACATTTTATTTCCACACTCTACCAACCCCAAAAAGGTTCCCAGATCTCCCGCAAACCAGTGAGCAGAGGCCAAAAAGCAAGCTCTTTCCTTGCTTTCTATGAGGGCAATAGAGCACGTTCCTGCAGAGCAGATAGGCAAAGGTTTCTACTCCAGACCTTCCTGGTACCCAGAAAAGAGGGCACCTGGTGCCCCATCCTCGATCTATCCATTCTAAACACCTTTCTGGTGATACCAAAATTCAAAATGCTCACCCTTCAGCAACTACTACCTATGCTCTCCAACGATGCTTCGTTAGCCACCCTAGACTTAAGAGGCCTACCTACACATCCCAGTCAGAGAATCATGCAGGAAATATCTACGTTTCAGGGCAGAATCACTGTACTTTCAGTTCTCTGCGCTTCCCTTTGGCTTATCCACTGCTCCCAGAGTTTTCACAAAATGCCTGGCACCCTCCATTGCTTTTTGCAGGCAAAGAAATATTCAGATTTACCTATACTTAGACGACTGTCTAATTGAGGCAGACAGTCAGGAAAAGTTGCTCAAGCACCTGGCCTTTGTAAAGGACCTACTGACTTCCCTAGGGTGTACTATCATTGAAAAGAAATCCAAACTAGTACCCACCCAAAAAATTATATTCCTGGGAGCAAGCCTGGACACAGCATCCCAGATGGCATTCCTTACACCAGAAAAGCAAACCTACCTGACAGCCTATTTCTCTCAACTAGCCACCAGACCCCAGTTATCCACAAGGAAAATCCTGCAAGCTCTGAGGTTCATGGCTTCTTGCATTCTACTCATTCCATATGCCAGACTGCATATGAGGAAACTTCAGTGGTACCTAAAAAGCCTTTGGTGTCATCACTCTCAATACCTGGAAACTCTTATACCAATGATACCTTGTTTAAGGAAATATTTTCTTTGGTGGGCAGCAGCATGCTACCACAACAAGAGACTTCCCTTCTCACAACCCCACACCGCCTAGACCCTCATCACAGATACATTAGACTATTCCTGGGGTGCACACCTGGATGGTAGGTGCATACATGGCCAATGGAGCCCACATCAAATACATCTGCACATCAACCAAAAAGAGATGTTAGCTGTCCAGCACCCACTGACAGCTTTCAGACCCCTCCTCTCCCTGGGCGATCTACTGATCAAAACAGACAACACCACTGTGATGTGGTGTATCAACAAGCAGGGAGAGACTCACTCGTACCCTCTGTGCAGGCTTGCCATGACCCTTTGGCACACAGCCTCAGCTGTGCAACTACACCTGTTAGCACAATTTCTGCCAGGCTCTCTAAACTCTCTGGCAGACAACTTAAGCAGAAGTCTTCTGGACCCACACGAGTGGCAGCTAGACCAAAAAACCTTCACCTTTGTAACTCAGAACTGAGGCACCCCGAAGGTCAACCTCTTTGCTTCCCACTCCAACCGTCAGCTCAGTAAGTTCTGCACCAGAGAGCCTCACTGCAAGGCTTGGAAAGTGGATGGTCTATCCTTCCAGTGGGTCATCCTCTTGGTCTATGCATTTCCCCCACTACCGCTCATTAGAAGGGTACTACTCAAAATAAGGGAGGAAAAGCAGAGGACAATCCTGATTGCCTGAGACTGGCCACGCCAGCACTGGTACCCACTGCTGCGCACCCTGTCTCCTTTGCCACCATGGCATGTCCCCCAACACTCCTGACTCAGAGGGAAGGAGAATTCATGCAGCCCTAATTGCAGATCTTCAGTCTGGCAGCCTGGCTTATTCTCTGACCACTGCACAAGCTGCCAAACTCAGCAAACAGATTCTAGATGTTATACATGAGGCCAGACACCCTAGCACTAGAAAGTCTTATGCTGACAGATGGAAAATGTTTTGCACCTGGATCCAGGCTAAGGGAGCCGGGATGGCACAGCCCTCCCTATCTCTCATCCTGGATTACCTTGCTGACCTAATACACAGAGGTCTATCCTTTTCTTCTATTAAAATTCATGCTTCAGCTATCCCTGCTCATTTCAGCACAGAGCCAACTCTTTTCTCACACCCTCTCATCAAACAGTTCCTAATAGGGGCTAACAACTTGAGGCCACCCAGAAGAGCACCTACCCCAGCTTGGGACCTAAATGTTGGGTTGGAAAAGCTCACCCATGGAAGACAGCATTGCTTCTGGCCATCACTTCAACAAGAAGAGTATCCGAGCTACAAGCACTAATGGCTGTAGAGCCCTTCACCATTTTCCATGCGGACAGGGTCTCCCTCAGGACTAACCCTTCCTTCATGCCAAAAGTGGTTTCCAGTTTGGTTCTCAACCAAGCCATTCATTTGCCTACCTTTTTCCCTAACCCACAAAACAAGGGGGAAAGATACTGCACACTCTATATGTGCACAGACAGCTCAGATTCTATCTAGACAGGACTAAATCATTTAGAAAGACTGATCAATTGTTAGTCAGCTTTGCTGCAGGAGCAGAGGGCAAAGCCATATCCAAACAAGCCATTTCCAAGAGGTTAGCACACTGCATCCATTTCTGCTACAAGCAACACGGGAAACCTCCCCCTAAGGGGGTCAGGACACATTCTACCAGGGCAACCTCCACCTCTGCAGCTTTCCTCAGAGGGGTCCTCACCATGGACATCTGGAGGCTGCAGCATGGACATCAGTTCATACCTTCACCAAGCATTACCACCTGCCTATCTTCTCCAAATCCAGGGCAGGCTTTGCCACCGCAGTCTTGCAGGGCATCCTAGCTAGCCCCCAGTCTTCTTGACTGCCTCCTCCCTTTTCTTCAGCTTTGGGATTCAACCCAAATGTGATGACTGCAACAGTGAAACACGAAAAACATAGTTCAGTTGTGTACACTTACCATAAATGTAGATGCTCGAGTGTATTCACTGTTGCAGTCCTGGTTTCCCTCTCTCCATCCCCCTTCTCTCTCTGCCTCTCTCTTTACAAAGAATTTTTGGTATTTACTTTCTACTGGTGGTGTTCTTCCACCATAACCTAGCTCCCTCTTGGGGGCTCCTGACAGTTAGGGCAAGAAAAATTGATGTAATGGAGTCTGCTGCCTTATTTTATACTAGTGACAGCCTGACTTTCGTCTTGGAGTGACGGCAACTGACGCAGAAATACTAAGCCTCTGGTATTCGGGCCGACTGAAGGCTACCCTGGCAGGGATAACCCAAATGTGATGACTGTAACAGTGAATACACTCGAACATCTACATTTTATGGTAAGTGTACACAACTGTACTTTCCATGCCAGGCTAAGCACTTCTGCTACCTTTTCTTCACACTACCATTTTCCTCGCCCACTATTTTCTGATTACATTATTTCCTTTCAACTTCCTTCTTGGTTGCCTAGTTCTCTTTTCTTCCACTTTACCAGATAGTGCCTACTCTAACGACTGACACTATACATTTTCTATAGTCAGGTTCTGCTATTCAGTTCTATCTATATAAACTCTGAATATTTATATCTGAACATCTACCATCTATTGACATGTCTTACTAATGATCTGGCACTGCTTTCTCCAAATTTCTGTATTTTCCAAGCAACCAAATTGTTTACATTAGTCTGCCACAGAGTTTTAACTTCATATATTGACAGTATATGTTTAAATAATAGTTCTTCTTTTTTGACCAATGTGATACTTTTTTTGCAATACCTTTGCTGTTGAACATTTGTAATGTTCATACTTATTAGTAATATCTTCATCTTTATTTTTTTATTTGTATGGAGTTTTTCTCCCCGGCCTCCGCTGAAAATGGGCTAGTTCTGGCCCATTTGGACTTTTCCCAGTAAACAAATTTAAAATAAAAATAAATACACAGTCATTTGAGATCATACGATTGTTGATATTGCTGTGAGAGTTCATGTGCTGCCCTTCATTACTATGGCTGCTGGGAGTATTCTGTCCCATTTGTAGCCACTGATAAATCTACAGTGAAAACTGTCTGTCCCACATTTCATGCAACTGATTTTAAAACACAGGGGTCTTTCAGATAGTTTGTTTAAGTAACTAGCTTAGGACGCCTCATTAATGCAGTGTAAGAAGTTTGAGTAGGCTATAAAGTCATTTATACTTTAAAAGAGGATGAGCTTGGTGTGAGTTTAAAGTAACGCGAAAAGGTGTTATTTGCAGAAAATGTGCCAGACCTGCATAGCAAACTGGTTGCTAGATTAGTAAGTACAACAGTAAAAACATTTAGTGATGTACAGCATGACTGAGTGAACTGAATGGCTTGATAGTTGGTCAGAGGTGGTTGTGGCAGAAACAGGGAAGACCTTGATGTATATACACATATATTGTAGCCATTGATATATATGTATATGTGCAAGAATTGAACTTGATGCGTTTTGTCTTGAAATTGTAGAAGTAATATTATGTCTGTCCTGCGTTGAGTGGATATGCATAATCGGTTTCCTTCGTTTAATGTCTTGACATGTTTTTTCACTTCTTTCCATTGCTATTGAAAAGTGTACTCAGATCTTCTCCAGCTCCTTTTTAAATCTATCTATATATATATATATATATATATATTTTTTTTTTTTTAATTTTTTTTAGCTGAAGAATAATGGGGGATGACAGACCATTTGTATGCACTGCCCCAGGATGTGGACAGGTATGTTTTTAAACTTGTCATTGCAACAGTTTTGTATTTATTGTATTTTAGCTTTTGATTTTTGGTGGAGTACCATGTATAACTGCCTCTCTGGGGAGATTACTATAACACGCTTGTTTCCCTTGAGAAAACTGACAGCTGTGTAGCTATCCTACTGGTGCAGGAAGGGTACAGCTATATATACTGCTGAGAGACCATGTTCCTGAATATTCCTAAACAAGTTGAAGTGTTATTTGTGGGAGGGATAGCTGAGGGCCCTACATTGTTGCACTCAGGAAAAGGGTAAGAGATGGCATGGTAAGTTGCTGCCAGTAACTGTAGCCAGAGACCAGCCACACTGTGGTGGACTGCAGCAGCACATTCACAGCTGTATTAGGAAAACATTTACAGGAGCAGTGCATGTCTTCCATGTGTAAGGGATGAACAGGAAAACTTTGAATCAGGGGATTGGATAAAGACTCTCCTGTCAAAAGAGTAGGTTGCATCTATCAGTAGGTCCTACAGAGATGAATTTTTTGATTTCATGAGGGAGGGGTGAAATGTGGGGGCTCCCACATGCTTTGTTTTCTTTGGGGTGGCCTGTGCTCAAAATGCTTTTTAACTAGCCCTGTGAAGACGTGAGTAGCAGACAGACAGTAGGTGAACTGTGTTGGACTTCTAGGCAGCTAGAAAAAATGTTATTCAAGTGGTAGGGAAAAACAGTAGACTAGCTGTGATTAAAAATGTGCCTCCAATCCCAACCCCAGGGGGAGAATTGCTAGCATGATGTTGCATGCTGTAATATAGCTTTGACTTCAGCTTTCTATAATTTTATAGAGTATTTTTTCCAGGTCTGAGATGGATTGGTCGGCAACAACTGTCCATTCCCCCACTCTTCAGTGTTTGGGTCTGTGGATACACTTCACTTGGCTCTGAGACAGCCCACACCTCAGGGCCTCGAAATGTCCCTGCCATCAGGACCCCCTGTCTTCTGTGAGTGAGAGACATAGTAAGAACCATTGCACGAAGAATCAAATGGATTTCCTTGAGGAATCTCTCACAGAGAGCACTGACCTCGATGAAGGGGAGGGTTATCCCCAACCCCCCCCAACAACACCTCCTGTGGTGACCACCTGGAGTGTTACAGCAGTGCGTAGGCTGGATAGCCAAAGCCCCTTCCCCAGAGGAGTCGGTGTTTTTGGAGGCCTTTAATATGGGCCCATCCACGTTATGGGTGGTTCCCGCTCCAGATGAACTCGTCTGTCTGATGTCTCAGAGGGCATGTAGAGAACCAGATGTGGTGGAACCAATCCCACTCCTAAAAAAATGGATACGATCTTGGCACTACCTAAGGACTGGCTGTATGCAATCATATTTGCAGCTGCCACCAAGAAGGACATTTCAGAGTTAAGTTCCTTGGTCCCTCCCCCAAATAGAGTCATGTGCTTTGGACCGATTAGGGAAGTATGCCTATGCGTCAGTGCCATTTACATTGAGAGTGGTTAACTATTTGACAAGGCTTTAAATGTAGAGAAGACACAGCAGCCCCCGGAGGTTCAGAAGACTCTTGAGATGCAATTGTCTATGATGCAGTCTATCACTAATGTGTCCATGTGCCTTCTCTGCAGTGTGACCAATGGCATGTCTCACACAGTGGGCACTGGAATTACAATGTGCTGGAACACCTGGATGCACTTGGTACAACTTTGCATACTGCTTCAGGGCATCCTTTGTCAATGCCCTGTTCAACGTTTTTTTTCCCCTTTTCACCTAAAGGTCAGAAGCATGTTAACTAGGAGCAGGCAGGATGGAAGGACTTGTCTGTCATTGGAGTTTACTTTACCACCCTCAGCAGTCCTTCTCAAGGAATCAGAAGGGGGGCAATGTCTCTTCTTTTGCAAGTTACAGCAGCCTTTCCAGGATGCTCCTGGTGAAGGTTCCCGTTGTAGTTGGGGGGGGGGGGGCTTAAAGGATGCCATCCATGTGGCAGGAGTGGTCCGCAGAATCAAGGCTTCCATGGAACATTTTCCTGTAGGCCTTTTCAATGTAGCTCAAGGTTGACCAGTTACCATCCACTGGAGACATTCGGGGGCTGCTTGACTCTATACCCAAAAGATTGGGAGGCCATCACCTCAAACTCATGGGTGTTGAGAGTCATATCTGGAGGTTTTACAATTCCATTTTTGTTTGCACTGAGAGAGTCAAGAAAATCCCACCCTGACATTCCTCCCTGTCAGAGAAAAGATGCATCAGTCGATTTTCAAAAACGTCTTGCCCTTTAGTCATCCAAGTGGTCCCACCAGGCCAGTGAGGATCCAGGTTCTATTCCAGATTCTTTATGATACCAAAGAAGAATAAGGACCTAAGACCTAACTTTTGGCTCTAAGCAAGCTGAACCATTACATCAGCCAGACCAAGTTCCGAATGGTCACAGTGCAGTCCATTCTGTCTCTGTTGAGGAAGGAAGATTGGATGTGGTTGGTAAATCTCAAGTATGCCTGCCATCATATAAAGAGTAGGAGGGGTGTCCAGGAGATTTCTGTGCATTTGGCAGGGAGAGGATCATTATCATTTCCAAGTGCTGCCCTGTGATCTCACTACAGCCCCCCCCGGTGTTAATTAAGTGAGTGGCAGTCGTGGCAGCCTGGCTTAGGCTGCAGGGATTCCAGTTCTTTCTTTACCTGGATGATTGGTTCCTTACTTTCTCCATGAGACACTCTCTTGCCGAAGCTTGGGACTTCTTGCTGCAGTTGTGCCTGTCATTATGCATCCTAGTGAGCTGTGAAAAGTCCAGTCTGGAGCCTGTACAAATGTTGAGTTTATAGGCTGCCATTTGGATTTGCTTTCTCAGACAGCAAAGCTCCCAGTACACAGGATAACGACTCTTTGAGTAGAGGCATCTCATCCCCCCCCCCCCCCCCCGCTTAACTCTGAGGCTCCTGGGCACATGGCAGGTTTCATTTGTCTGCTACATTTAGTGAGGTACAATATGAAGATTTTGCAGTGGACGCTAGCAGCTCAGTGGTGATACTTAACTCATGCCATGAATTTTCCAATTGCCATGACATAGGGTTGTCAGGTTTGGATCCGATGGTGGTTAGAGTCTCCCCTTGTTGCCTCTGGGTGTTCTTTCATTCTTCCCCAACATCAGATCACTGTCACTACAGACACCTTTCTGGTGGGGTGGGGCATTACGAAGGGAAGACAGTCTAGAGAACGTGGTCGTCCTCCAAGACTCATCTACACATCAGTGTTTTGGAGATGCATTGCAGGCCTTTCAGATCTCTCTCCAAGGTTGTGATTGTGGTTCAAGCGGACAATATGCCTGTGGTTTGGTACTTAAGCAAGGGGAAGCATGATCTCACCCTCTTTATCGGGAGATTTTGAGAATGTGGCAGTGGGCAATCTCTTCTCAAGGGTTTCTGATTGCAATACACATCCTGGGAAGAACCAACATCTTGGCAAACAGTTTAAGCATGAACACCCTCATTCATCACTAGCGGTCTCTCAATCCAGAAATAGCAGTTTGGATTTTTTGATATTGGGGCACTCCCTGCTGCAATCTGTTTGCCACTCTGACCAATATGAAATTCAGCAGGTTTTATGCACCCCCCCCTCCCAAAGGGACAGGTTGTACAAGCCTGTGTCCAGGTTGATGTTACCCAAATGTCTGTTTGTGTTACCTTTGTGTTTACTTAGGTTTTGTGGGTAAGGGTCTTCTCTAAGGGCCATTTTACCAGGACAGTTGCAGCCTCTACTCCTTTCTTTTCCAAAACCTGTATTGATGTTATTTATGCCATTGCTACACGGTCTAGCACTCGCTCAGTTGTGTTCCATTACAAATTGTATGTACAGTGGAGGTCTTGGCCCTCTTGATTCCACTTTTCTGCAAAATGTTCTCTCCTAGGGCCTCCTTGGGATGACAAGTAAGTGGTGACTTTGTCCAGCAGGTTGGAGCTGGATGGAAAAGATGTCAGATATGAAAGTTATGTATTTCCATAATGATAGAACTGTTTTGTCTGTTTCCATTGGTTCAACCATCCCTCCTTCCTTTCCCTGTCCTAGTTAGTATTTTGTCTCATCAGGCCTTTGGGGTTTCTCTCCCTTTCACATCCTTAGTTGTAGCCTTGTAGTAGTGCTGCATATCTTTGGAGTTGTGTGAGGGGTAAACTTGATCTGAGATGGATGGAGAGAGCAGTGTGTTATGGGTAGAGAAGGTGGAGCTCTGAAATCAAAGTCACTGAAACAAGGCTGACACTGGATCTGAGAGCCGATTCCAATAACCCTACAGAATGAACTAGACAGAAACGGACAACATGTCATTATCGTTTTAAGTAAATAACTTTCATTTTATGTTTGTCATTAATCGCTGCCACAGTAGCCTTTGCTATATAGCTTTTACCCTGCCAAGGATGTAACTGTCGGTCAGTCTTCCAAAACCTTAGCATTCCTCCACACATGCGCCCAGGCTGCTACTAGCTCAAGCTACAAATGGCGAAAGCAGCCTGGGCACCTAAACCTTCAGGGCTTTCTTGCCACCTTAGTGTGCATTATTCCTGGGATTCAGAGGATTGATGTTTGGCTTATTCCTCCCATTGTTGGGTAGATAAGTTCCCTTTGGGGATTTCTTCAATACAGTATTTAATTTTGTATACTTTTTGTGTAATTGAGCTTTTCCATTTGGGCAGAAAGGTGTGCTGTGATGCCTCAGTCTGTCCGTTTGCAGATGATTGAGTTATCTCATCCACCTTTCTTCTCTGGTCATGTTGCAGATTTCTTGCTGTATATTATTATTAAAGTATCTTGGGAGTGTTTGTCTAAGGTTTGTGTCTTTGAATTTTGATCTGTTTTTGTAAAGTGCTTTGTGAAAAAAAAATGTAAAAAAATGCTGAGTTGAATGTCTGTGCTGCCCTTAATGGTCTGATTAAGCATTTTCTCAAAGAGATTTTCATGCTTGCATACCTTTTGAAGGACTCTTTTTTTCAAAAGTGTAACTTAAAAAATCTTAGGGTTGTCTGTCTTCAATTCATATATGTTGATTTGTTGACTTTGTAGTTTAAAGACACATTAACTGTCACCTCTGTTTGGAGGGTCTAAAAGCTGCAGCTTTTTATGGTTATAGCTGGACTTTTAAGGACTGTACCTCTAAACCAACTCACATTTTCTCTCAAACATAATTTCAGAATTAACATTAAACCTGTCCATTGGTGTTTATTATTAGATCACTGTTGCAGTAGTCTCAACTAAATTGGTTATATCTTGCCAAGGATATGAGAAACATCCAGCTTCTAGAGTTTTAGGGCACCTTCCATTTGCTGTAACTACCATCTAGCTCAGGGTGAGTGGTATCAAAACAGGGTTAGGGTGTCAGTGTTTCAGAGCATTCTTGCCTACAAAGAGCACTCTCCCTGTGGGCTTCATGGACTTGTTGGTTGGCTAAACTTTTTATTATGGGTGAGCAGATTAAGAAAAAACCTTCCAATTGCTCATTTTCTGAGGAAATGTTTTTTGTGTTTGGTATTATTTTATTGCCTGTGCTAGGGCTGTGTCTTTTAGGTGTTTATCGCTAAAACATTTTAACTTGGTGTTTTTTTTTTAAGTCAGGATTTTCTGCCTAGCAAATCCCTAACAAATAATCAAATTTTGTGTAAAAAAATAATGTTTTTCTTCTATTCTGTTCTTGGAATAGGGAACTGTTGGTTTTGGGAGTTGTCATATACATGTTACCTCAAAACTATTCTTTCCTTTGTCAGGTCAGTCACCAATGTTGTCGGTCTTTGTTACTGACTTACCAGATGTCTTTTGCGGTAGAAAGCTGGACTTTATCCCAGTATTTGATCATTCCCTTCCCTGACCACAAGTGCCGAACAGTTTTGCATAAGGCTTGGGCCAAGGCCTGCTTCCTGTTTACTCATCCTCTGGTAAGTGACTTTGCAGTAGCCACATATTATACCTCAGGTCGCTCAGCTGTTTTTCTCAGTCTCAGTGATGTACACCACTAGACATCTCCATCAAGTGAGAGTAAGACACGTCCTCTGCAGGTGTTCAGTTGCCCTTTGCGGGCATGGGAGAACCACACTTGCCATTTTAGGGTTGGGAGCTGTGGAGGTTTTGTCCATTTGGCAGGTCATTGCTTTTAACCACACTCTGTCTGGGAGTCTTATAGCAACAGGAAACTATTAGAATTTTTTTCTTCTGCAAATAAGGAGAATTGGATGTCATTTACCAAAGGTTTATAAAACCTTACAGTATTTTATTAAAAAAAAGGGGGGGGGGTTCCTCAGACCCTCTTTTTTTTTCCAGTTGGAGGAGCATGGATTTCTTTTTCTCACTAAGAATTTGGGGAATCTCATTCTGGGGAAAGTATTCTTTAGGTTCTCTTCCTCATTTCTGTTTCTGTTACTTCAGTAGAGAAGTCTGATGTTCTTCGTATTTCACTGTTGCAGTCAACACATTTGGGTTATCTGCTTGCAGTAGCCCTCAGTCGGCCTGATTATCAAAGTCTTGGGTCCTGCGTTGGTTGCTGTCTCATCTTCCGTGATGTCAGGTAGTCAGGGGTATAAAGCATGCAGCCGACACCATTACATCAGTCTTTCTTGCTGTGCAGTGCCCGAAGCAGAAGCAGTTTGCAAGTGCCGGTCAGCCAACTCCTGAAATTTTCGTTTTCGTGTTTCAGAACCGAAGTCTTCAACTAAAGCTAAGTACCTCATTGGGGAAACATTTTCTTGCTCTAAACTGATGTCAGTAAAAGTCAATAATTGTATTTTTTGTGGAAAGCAAATACCTGATAAAGATTTCCATTCGTACTGTATTCCTTGCCTAGGTCCTGACCATGATGTACCTTGCTGTCGGTTTTGTGCCTTATTTAAACAATGAGCTATTCGTCGTCGGTATATTTACGCTTCTAAATATTTTGGTACTCGGTTCAGTTATCCAGATATGTCTTTGGTAAGCCACCCGACTACCGACATTCTAAAAAAACACAAAGATAAAGACAGAGACAGGCCACCTAGGTCCAAAGCTGCCGACAACGCTTCTCCTAAGCGAGTCGCCAGTTCGCCGGTAGTCAGTGAGGTGCTTTCGCAGCCCCTGATACCCGCTACTTCAGATTTGCAGGCCTCTACTGAGACCCATTCGGAGTCCAGTATGCAGCGAGATGCTTCAACTGTGGAACCTGCGGATGTCTCTACCTTGGATGGGTCTGAAGCCGCTGTGCAGGCACCGGCTTCTGAGGGTGTATTCAAGCCCATTGACTTGCATATTAAACCGATGCCATCTTCTTCTTCAAGACCTAAAACTCAAACCATGTCTAGAAAACTGTCTCCCAGACTGCATGGTCAGGCATCTATGCCTAAAAAACAAATGATAAGAATGGCTGAAGACCTTATTACTTTAATCAGGGGAAGCCACCCTTCCCCCTCTAAGAGACCTAGGACTGAATTTGCTTATGATACTTCTGACCAGGATTCTGAAATTATTGTTTCCTCTGATGACCAGGGTTTACCCTTATCTACCTATGAGGATTCTGATGCAGAGGACTCAAACCCCCCCCAGAAGATTTCTCTTTTGGTGAAACCTTGCATACTCTTAGGGAGCATTTTCACTGGGAAAGTCAGGATTACTCTGATTCTAAAAAGAGGCTTAGGGATTTCTTACCCCTGCCCCAACACAGGCCTTTAGCTATCCCTCCTGTACTAGACATTGTTGATGATGCCTTTTCGAAATCTAGCTTGGCCCCTGACTCTTTACCTCCTGCTCTCAGAAAACTTGATAGATATTACAGGGTTCCTGACTCTCAAAAGTTCCTTTTTAAAAATCCTACTGCGGATCCGGAGACCATTTTACAGGGACCCAAGGGCATTAAGGCTATTAATGCCAAAAATCCTACCCCCTCCAATAGAGATTCCAGGGCGCTGGATAGATGGGGTAAGAAGGTATACACTTCTGCAACCTTGGCCATTAGGGCTTTAAACTGCCAGTTTCATATGTTAAAGTATCAGCAGCATATTATTGGATTGATTAAACAGAAAATGATGTTGATTCCTGACTGTGCTGAAAATAAGGATTTACAGAATTTAATGCATTCTGCTGAACAGATTGGAAAACATACTTTGCAATGTGGTTTTGATTCACTAGAGGCATCTTGCAGGGCTGCTGTCACTGGGTCTGTACTTAGAAGGCATGCTTGGCTTAAGGAGCAATCTTTGCCAGATCACGTTAAAGCTAAATTGCTGGATGCTCCCTTAAATCAGGACCGCCTGTTTGGCAACAAAACAGAAGAAGTTCTTAAAAAGATGGAGGAAAAAGCTAAATCTATGCAAACTGTTAAAGATTTTCTACAAGTACAGCCTCCAAGATTTAGTAGGCATTGGCCCTCTAAGAATTGGTCCTTTCCTGCCTCTTCCAGGCCTTCTCAGTCCAAACCCAGAACCAGCAGAACACCCAGGCTTCAGTCTCAGGGTACACACAGGACTAAGTAGTGGGGGGGGGGCTTCCATATCAGGGAGTAGTAAGACTCCCCCCTATGGTAAGCTGTCTCAGTGACTTAACTTTAAAACTTCCAAGCACTTCTCAACTGACTGCTCCTTTAGGGGGAAAGATTGCTCTGCAGGCAAAAAACTGGGAACTCCTTACCCAAGACAAATGGGTTTTAAATATAGTTTCTCAAGGATACAGATTTCACTTCCACACGTTGCCAACCCCAAATGGTTGGCCAGATCTACCCCCAAATCAGTGGGCAGAGGCTCAAAAGCAAGTACTCTCTCTCTTAAGCATAAAGGCTATTCATACTGTACCAGAAGAGGAAAAAGGACAAGGTTTCTACTCAAGACTTTCCTGGTACCCAGAAAAGACAACTCATGGCATCCTATCCTTGACCCTTCTGTCCTAAACACCTTTTTGGTGATTCCAAAATTCACGATGCTAACTCTTCACCAGTTGCTTCCTATGCTAGGCAAGAATGCCTGGTTGGCAACACTGGATTTAAAGGAAGCCTACCTGCACATCCCAATCAGGGAATCTTGCAGAAGATACGTGCGCTTCAAAGCAGGCTACATGCACTATCAATTCTCTGCACTGCCCTTTGGCTTATCTACTGCGCCCAGGGTATTCACAAAGTGCCTAGCTCCAGTCATTGCATTTTGCAGGCAAACAAATATTCAAATATACCTATACCTGGAGGATTGTCTAATTCAGGCAGAAAGCCAGAACATACTTTTGAATCATCTGGCATTTGTACAGAAGGTGCTAACTTGTCTGAGGTACACCATAAACATAAAGAAATCACATCTTGTACCCTGTCAATACATTATATTCCTGGGAGCAAGCTTGAACACAACTTCCCAGATGGCTTTCCTCATGCCAGAGAAACAAATTCATTTGACAACTTACTTCAAACTAATGGCCACAAAAGCCCTGCTATCTGCAAGGCAAATACTGCAAGCCTTTGGGTTCATGGCCTCCTGCATTCTGCTAATTCCATATGCAAGACTGCATATGAGGAAACTACAGTGATATCTAAAAAGCCTATGGTGTCAACATTCTCAGGATCTAGAAGCAATGTTTCCTGTCATACCTTGCCTACAGTTAAGAGTTCATTTGGTGGACAAAGACCTGCCACTAAAACAAGGAACTACCATTCACTCTACCCCCTGCCACCCAAACCCTAACAACAGACTCATCAGACTATGCACGGGGGGCTCACCTGGCAGGGAAGTGCATTCAGGGCAAATGGAACCCAACTCAAATGCACCTGCATATCAATCAAAAAGAAATGTTAGCTGTACAGAATGCTCTGACAGCCTTCAAGGACCACATTCTTCCAGGACAATTAATGGTAAAGACGGACAACACCACTGTTATGTGGTACATAAACAAGCAGGGGGGTACCCATTCATACCCCCTCTGCAGACTAGCCATGGCTCTGTGGAACACAGCCTTGAGCTACCAAGTGCATCTACAGGCTCAGTTCCTGCCAGGAAAACTAAACACACTGGCAGACGGACTAAGCAGAAATCTCATGGACCCACACGAGTGGAAAGTAGAACCAAAGACTTTTAACATATTGATAAACAAATGGGGGAGCCCAGATATAGACCTGTTTGCCTCCCCCCAGAACTATCAGTTGGACAAATTCTGCACAAGGACTCCTCACAAACAAGCTTGAAAAGTGGATGCTCTGTCCTTCAGCTGGAAAAATCTATCAGTTTATGCCTTTCCTCCTCTGCCTCTCCTCTCCAAAGTACTACTAAAGATCAAACAGGACAAACCAAGGACGATACTGATTGCACCAGACTGGCCACACCAACACTAGTACCCCCTTTTGCACAGTGTGTCACTGCTGGCTCCATGGCACCTGCCTCAGACCACTACCCTGCTGTCAAAGCAGGAGAGCCAGACTCTGCATGCTCAGCTTCAAACCCTGAACCTGGCAGCCTGGCTAATTACCTAATCTCTCCATTACCATCCCTTAGTAAACAAGTGTTGGATGTCATTTTGGAGGCAAGGAGACCTAGTACTAGAAAATCTTATGCTGAAAAATGGAAAACATTCTGTGCCTGGAACCAAACTTAAGGGATGGGCACAGCAGCGTCCAATTTACCTCAGATTCTTCAGTACTTAACCAAGATGCTTCACAAGGGCTTTACATTTCCTCCATCAAAATTCATGCCTCAGCCATTTCAGCTCATTACAACACAGAACCACCCCTCTTCTCTCATCCACTGCTCAAGCAGTTTCTCAGAGGGGCCAAAAACTTAAGACCACCCAGGAGAGCCCCAACTCCAGCCTGGGACCTTAACTTTGTATTGGAAAAACTCACTCTTCCTTCTTTTGAGCCAGCTGCAATTGCAGAGTTAAAATTCCTTTCTTGGAAAACAGCCTTCCTTTTAGCAATCACTTCAGCAAGAAGGGTATCTGAATTACAGGCCCTTATGGCAGTGGAGCCTTTCATCATCTTTCATGCGGACAGGGTGTCCCTCAGGACCAATCCCTCCTTCATGCCTAAGGTAGTATCCAGTGTGGCTCTTAATCGGTCCATTCATTTGCCAACCCTCTTTTCTAATCAACAGAACAAAGGGGAATGGATACTGCACTCCTTAGATGTGCACAGACAACTTAGATTTTACCTGGACAGGAATAAACCTCAAAGGAAATCTGAACAACTGCTGGTGGCAGTTGCTGCAGGGGCAGAGGGGAAGGCTATTTCAAAGCAAACCATTTCTAGATGGATAGGCCATTGCATTCATTTCTGCTATAAGCACCATGGAAAACCTTTCCCACAGGGGATTAGACCACATTCAGCCAGGGCTGCATCTACCTGTACAGCCTTTCTCAGAGGTGTCCCTACCAGGGACATCCTAGAAGCTGCTACCTGGAGTTTTGTACATACTTTCACCAAGCATTACCATTTGCCAATTTTCTTTAAATCCAGAGCTGGCTTTGTCACTGCAGTCTTGTGGGGCCTTGTAGCTGGTCCTAATGCTATCTACATTCCTCCTCCCATCCTTAGCTTTGGGAATCTACCCAAATGTGATGACTGCTACAGTGAAACACTAAGAACATAGTATAGTTGTGTACACTTACCATAAATGTAGATGTTCGAGTGTATTCACTGTTGCAGTCCAGGTTACCCTCCCTCCAGCCCACTGACTTCTTTTTGGCTATACCTCTATTCCCCTTTACTATGCTTAAATGCTTTTTGGTGTATTTGCTTTTTTGTTGGAGGTATAACCTTGTATATGTATGTGTGTGTGTGTGTGTGTGTGTGTGTATATATATATATATATATATATATACACACACACACACACACACACACACATATACAAGGTATATATATATATATATATATATATATATATATATATATTTGCTTCCCATTAGGGGGGCACCTGACATCTGGGGCAAGAAAAACTGATGTAATGGCGTCTGCTGCATGCTTTATACCCCTGACTACCTGACGTCACGGAAGATGAGACAGCAACCGAAGCAGGATCCAAGACTTTGATAATCAGGCCGACTGAGGGCTACTACAAGCAGGTAACCCAAATGTGATGACTGCAATAGTGAATACACTCAAACATCTACATTTATGGTAAGTGTACACAACCGTACTTTCTGTGGGAACACAAAGAATAGCCAGAGTACTAGCAGACGCGTTTTCCTTTTGAATTTTTCTCATCTGAGACCTACTCTTTGGCTGGCCTTGGATGTTGATTGTTGCAACCAGCAGCTAGGTTGATGGCTTTTAATCACCTAGGCAGATCTTGCATTCTTCTGTCACAAACTGCTCTGACAAACCATACTTCAAATGTTTTCTCTTTTTCTTTCCACATGGCTTTTTTAACCCTTGTGAGGTTTTAGTAGGAAGGCTGTTTCCTTCTTAGCCTTCACATTAGGGAATTGTCAGGCTTATGTTTTGTGATGTCCTTCTTTTCTCATGTTGCAGTATTCCAAACCCTTGGGTTATCCTCTGCTTACTATGTGAATGTCTGGCCAGTATACAAAAGCTTTAGTCACTGCTAGGTACATGGGACGTCTGACATTGGCTCAGGGAGTGTGGGCCATAAAAGTGACGTCTGCATATACCATACCTCATAACTTCTCTGCCGCCAGTTGAATGTAAGCTTTTCTGCCGTGCTGGCTGTTGGATCATCACATTTAAAGATAAGTACCCTGTTGGTGTCGTTTTTTTGTTTCTTTTGGGTCACTGCTCGTCTCTTTAGGTTCAAGTCATCTAGGAATGGAAAGTGCAGGTGCAGTCATCAGATCCCCCATAAGGACACCCACGAGCTCTGCCTCTTTTGTTTAGGAACTACTCACGACCATAAAACCTGAGCGATCTGTCAGGCCTTCATCTCTAAGACACTCCGCAGCTGTCTGCACACCCTCACCATTTATTTGGAAAACCAGCATCTCAAACACTTAGCGCTAGCTATGGAAGGGCCATCCTGTCAGTCTGTGAAGCCCCTAGAAAGAAGGACAAAGTTTTTAGGCCTGAATCCGCTGCTGCACCTTCTCCACCCGATGTCTCTTCTGTGGCTGACATTAGCCTGGAGGAATGTTCTGAATCCACTTATGTGTGTATAGCAGGCACCGTTCAGGGACCGCAGAACCTAGAGCAGAAGGCACGTCCATGGAGGTTTTGCAGACGTCTGCTGCCATCGATGAGGGGGAACCTCAGCTTGTACTAGCCATCCAGACGGGCCCTTCCATGGCTCCAGAGCTTACTGAACCTAGGCCTTCCTTAGGCCCTATGCCCTCTAGGCCTTTCCTGAAAAGGAAACAGAAGACTAAGCATGTTTCACCCCTGCAGAAAGCCAACCAGACTGGTAAGCCTTTTCACAGAGTTTATTTAATGCATTCATGGCCCTAAGGCCTGCTATGCCTGCCTCTCCCACCAGTTGTTCCTCCACCAATTAGCCCTAGGCCTCAGGCTGAAGACATCCCTTAACCTGAAGCTGAGGATTCCTCTGACTCCTATTCAGAGGACTGTCTTTCCTTTGTGTCTCAGTTGACATCTTGTCTTGGTTATGCTTCCCCATTGGAGGATTCAGTTGGGACAGACTCTCCAGGTGAGGATCTCACCTTTGGGGAGACCATCTCTAAAATGAGGGAGTTCTTTAAGTGAGATTCCACTGAGATGTCAGAGGTACAAAAAACATTTTACGAACTCCTGTAAATGGACACTCCAGCTCCTTCAGCTGTTCCACCTGTCTTGCCAGCCTTTCTGGATGCTTTCAATGCAGCCAGTGTGAACCCTGATTCACAACCTTCTGCTCCTCTAAGGCCTGACAGGTTCTATAAGGTCCCTGAAGGGGGGTCAAATTTCTTATCAGATGCCCTGTAGCACACCCTGGAACTGTCTCAGTCTCTGCTGATAACCCTTCCAAACTGCTTCCTTCTATGTCTGTCCTCCCTACAGACAAGGACAGTAAGGCCATGGAGCATATTGGCAAAAAAGTATATACTTCTGCTAATCTAGCCTTCAGGGCAGTTAATTACCAGACACAGATGTCAAAGAGTGTGCTAGCCGTGTTGGCCCAGACCACTAAACTTTTGTCAGATCTCCCTGACTCCTTCAAAGGCATAAATTTCTAGCCTCCTTTCCCTGTCTTCCCAGGTCACAAGGCATTCAGTCAGATGCAGTTATTATGCCGCTGAAGTTTCTTCCAGATCTGCTGCATCTGCTTCAGTCCTGAGAACATGTTAGTTAAGATTACAGCCTTTGCCCGATGACATTGGAGCAAAACTTCTGGATGCACCTCTGGGTAACTCTGCCCTTTTTGGGACAAAAGTGGCTGAGTTATTCAAGACTCTCCAACAAAAGAGGAAGGAGCTACAGGACCTAAAGCACTTGGTAGTATCTCCTTTCCCCAAATTGCACAGGAACTACCCCTCCAAAACCCAATTTATCAGAAAACCACCTCTTTTCAGAGGCAGAAAGAGCACCAGGAAACAACAGGCTCCTTCCAGACCTGCTCAGACCCATGCCCATAAACCTCAGTTTCAGGACAGGGCAGGTAGTCTGTGACTACCTGCCTTTGCTGCCCACACCTCTCAATGTCATTCCCGTCCCCAAGGCTGTCTCGCTGTCTTCCAGTTTGAAAAGCATTACCTCAGACAGGTGAGTCTTATCTATTATAGAAAAGGATTATTTCATGATGTGGATCACCCCATCCTCCTTGAGGGGCATTCCTCAGCCACCCAAAGAACAACTCCCTCTTTTCCAGCCAATCATAGACAGTCTGGTTGCTCAAGGGGCAATACAACCCATCCCCTTGGCAGAAAAGGGGATGAGGTTTTTATTCAAGACACTTCCTAGTCCCAAGAAAGGATGGACCACGGAAACTGATCCTGGATCTCTCCCACCTCATTTTTTTACTACAAGTGCCCACCTTTCAAATGCTTACCCTACAGGCCCTCTTCCCCTTGTTAATGCCTAAGGGTTTCTAGCCACTTTGGACATAAAGGATGCCTACATGCACATCCCCATAAGGATCAACTACAGGAGATATTTACGTTTCTCTGTGGATTCCTCACACTTTCAGTTGTTTGCTTTGCCCTTTGGACTTTCTAAGCATTAAGGGTATTCACCAAGTGCTTGGCTCCAGTAATTGCCTACTGCAGGACCCAAGGGATTCAAATCTTCCCAGACCTTGACCACCTGATTCAGGCAGAATGTTCCAGGTCCCCCCAATGCCAACTACAAACAGTCAGATTAGTCCTGCAAGCATTGGGATTCAAAGTCAACTACTCTAAATCCAATCTAAATGCCTCACAAGACCTGTTGTTCCTCTGGTGCAGAATAAGAATGGATGTCATGAGGGCATTCCTACCACCTCAAAAGGTGGAAAACTTAAAGCAGAACCAGTTGTCTGTCCTCCAAGCCACTAACTTGACAGCCAGGCAATACCTCAGTTTTGGGTCATATGGCATCCACTGTTCCAATGTTGCCATTGGCAAGGCTCCACATGAGAGAATTGCAATTGTGCCAGAGGTCTATCTGGACCCAACACTCACATCCCCTGGAGTACAACTTCCCTTTCCTTCCTTGTCTCAGGAAAAAGATCCTCTGGTGGTTGAACCAAGTGGCATTCAACCCAGGGCTCCTCTTACAAGCCCCCCCCCCCCCAGTTCAGGAGATGTACACAGATGCCTCAGGGCTGGGTTGGGGAGTGACCATGGGCACCCTAAGAGTACAGGGTACTTGGTCAGACTCTTTCAGACAGGGGCATATCAATATCAGGGAAATGAGAGCAATTTTATTTGCTCTGAAAGCCTTCCAATATACCCTAAAGCAGGGTCCCCTAAAATTGTTCCCAGACAACACTACAGTTCTATGGTATGTGAACGAGCAGGAGGGGGCAAAATCTTACTTGATGTACAGACTTGCACTCCATGTCTGGGAGCTGGCGACCCAGCAGGGAGTCACTCTCCAGGCAGTATGTATCTCTTCAGCTCAAATCACTCATTCAGACACTTTGAGTAGGTCCATGTCACAATCCCATGAATGGATGCTTCATGGGGATGTGTTCTTGGACATAGTCTACAAGTGGTGTATACCACATATAGATCTGTTTGCCTCCCCTCTAAACAGACAGCTTCTATTATTTTGCACCAGGCTACCAAGTCCCCTGGCAAGGGCAACGGATGCCTTCTCAATCTCATGGAAGGGGATGTTTCTCTGTGCATTCCACCCCCTTCCTGCTTCTTCAGAAAGTCCTTCTAAAAATCCAGCAGGGCAAACCAAAAATCTTTTTGTGACTCCCTTTAGGCCAAGACAGCATTGATTCCTCTTCCTTCTTCTGCATTAAGCCAGGGGCAAGCACCACAAGTTACCTCACAAAGTGGATCTTTTCACACAGGACAAGGGATCCCTAATCCATCCCCACCTACAGTCTCTGACCCTTACCTGTGGGTGATATAATTCTGATCCCTTACAGACACATTTACACAGAATGTGTACTTACAGTCCAGTAGGAGGCTAGGAAACCTAATACCAGGAGATCTTATTTGTCTAAATGGAAAGGATTCTCCTTGTGGTGTCTACAAAGACAGTTGGACCCATTTCAAGGTGATGTTCCCCTTGGTACTGTCATATCTTTGTGAACTCTTGCAGACAGGGTGGCATTACTCCTCTGTTAAGGGCCACCCTGCTGCTATTTCAGCTTGTCTGCTTCTAGATTCCCCTTTAGCATCTTGGCTACCTGCAAAGTTATTCCTAAAGGGAGTAGTGCATCTCAGGCCCCCTAAGAATCTGGTTCCACCCCCATGGGACCCGAACTATGTTTTAGAGAAGCTTACGGTAGCCCACTTTGATCCAGCATCTAAGGCTTCTCTGAAACATGGTTTACCTTCAAAAGTTTGACGGCCACATCTTTGACGCTGCTTCTGTGAACTGCGAACCACGAAATTCGAAAACCGAAGTGCAGAATTACAAAACCTTGCCCCCTTTTTGACCCATGACAGCACGCATTTTGATGGTGGAGCGATCGGGAATGTCGAAGTTCGATATTCTTTCGACATTTAGGGACGTCGGCATAACTGAATTCGGCTGAACAGTTCACGTAAACAGCCATTTGGAAATGTGCCTTCTCACAAATGAATGTATACCCTGAAACACTATACTTGGAAAACTGTACTCTTTTTCTGTTATTGGAATGATGGTTCTGTTATTGGTCTCAGATATTTCAGCCATCTGTGGATTCCTGGCCCCCTCTGTATTTGTAATCACAAATTAACAATATTCAGTTGTAATTCTTAACAAACAAGTATGTATCAGACCTTTAAGTCTTTTGCAGTCTGTCCTTGTATTCCAGTAACCAGCGACTGAGTTCTCTGAGTGGCCATATTTATTTTTTTCAGTCAGAGCACAGTATATATTATCCATCAAACTCAGAAGGACCACGACAGACCCTCACTAATGAAAAGTGTATTCCTTGCTCTTTCAGGTTATGTTACACCATGGGACAGTCCGCCAGTACATCTATTTGTCTGCAGTCACTTCAGACAATAAAGATAATCTGCTCCAGGTCCTGTTTCACTAGGACTTGAAAGTCAGATACATTTTCCTTTCTGTAGATGGGAATGTTCCTATTTGCCATCCACTCTTACTTATGATTTCTAGGGTTCTTCTTGAGTTTTTGAAGGACCCTTTAAGGACAGTCACGGTGACTCCTTTTGGCCCAGGCAGCAGTAGTTCTCCCTTTAAATAAATACTAATGATGATAATGACAAGGGCTGTTACCACAAGCTTCCTCATTGTATGGATGAACTTACACAAGGTAGGGCTTAGATCACAAATTTTTGTAACTTTTGGGCACTTTTTTTTTCCTGAGGACATGAAACTTTTATCAAAGGAGACAAAGTAACATGCTTCCAGTAAATCATTTACATGCAAGTGGAAGGGAGATTTTTTCTTTGGTGCCATAACTAGAACCAGGATCCTTATTTAAGGCTGTGCCTTCTTGGTTCTGCAATATTGGTACGAGTTACTATCCTCAGTATTTTAATTTCCTTTCTGTCAAGGTTTCTTTTAGGCTATTTCTGTTTCTCTTCTCTTGGATCCCTCCCACTTTCTAGTCTACCTCAAGTTAATCAGTTTTGGAGAAAGGGGTATACTCTTTTTAGCACACCTGAAGAGCAGGTGGATCCTGTATGGGATCGTACTTTTGTACCAGAAAAGCTTTCTTTGATCCCTTTGAACTTGCTTTCAGTGCTGTCAGGTTCATATATGGGGATGTTTATTTGTGTTTCAGATTTTACACCATTTCCTTTGAACCTGATTTCTTGCTGTTTTAAAGTTCATGTCTTGGAAAAACATTTCATGTTCTTATGGTGAGTCATACCCATCTCATTTTCTTAAAGACAGGTTATTTGGAGAACATGTCCTTTCTTTAAGGCTAGGGTGGTTTCAGAGTTCACTTGTGCCGGCTTATTGATTTCTCTGTGTTCTATCCAGGTACTAAAAAAAAAATATATATATATATATATATATATATATATATGTATATGTATATATATTATTTATACTCTGGATGTCCTTTGACATCTCAGATACTACTTTATCAGATCAGAAATTTCAGGATTTCTAATCATCAGTTTACATCCAAAGAAAGACCGATAATGGGACAATCTTAGACAATTCTGAACAGTTGTCTCATGTTATTGCTTTTGTTAGTTCTTACCATAACTAATAATTTTCTAAGCAATCTCAGGGAATACTCTACTTGAGCCCTGGCTACGTCTATGACTTTGTCAATAGGGTGGACTCCAGTAATTAGTAGTGGCAGCAATTTGGTCATCTGTACTGTTTTACTAGGCACTACCGACTAAATTTATTATTTTGGTCAACGTTAAGCTGGACTCTGATTCGTTTTCCTACTCCTTTTTATTTGTAAGCTCTGGTTTTCTTCCCATTCAGCTTAGGCTACTGCAGCAGTGATCTAATGCTGAATGTAGTTCAGTTGTGTAAGTATTGTTTCCGTAACAGTAGATGTGTGAATAGATCACTGTTGCATTAGCTGCTCCCACCCTCCATCATCTGCCCATTTTTTGTTTTTGTCAGCTTTTGGTCAAGCCTGTTTCTCTAGCACTTTACTACATGGCAGGGCCTCTCTTTCTCTGGACAGTGTAGCTCTGAAGCGTTAGCGCTCTAACTGTTGTTTATCTCTTGCTGTCCCTGAGCTGGGTGATGGTTAGGATGCACGGAAGGTACCCTAATGGTTTAGAAGCTATCCAGTGTCATGTTGTTGATGGGAAGTAACCCATTTAGCTAAGGCTACTATAACCATGATCTCTTTGAATATCTGCTGTCATGGTAAGCGTACTTACATAGCTGTACTGTTTCTCAGATTACTTTAAGGGGCAGAAATCAGATAAGGGGAAGTCTTCCTCTTACTAGACATGTAGAGGCAACTCAAGTTTTTACCTGAAGTGAGCATGTGAATTTCAGAAGATAGAACAGCTGTTTTTTTTTTTCCTTAAAGAAAAGAGGGGAGGACATTTGTTAATCAGATCCATTCCAAGTAGATGCCTAGCTGCATTGCCCTTTCGCCATTGGGTAATAAATTGCCTGTTGGCTGACGCTACCTTGAAAAGATGACTGCGTAAGAGAAAATGGCTTCTTTTAGGGTTTACTTAAAATGACTTTATTATGGAGATTTATGACGCTGTCTCTTGGTCAATATTTAACACCTACACCTGGCATTATTCACATGACTACAGTACTCGTACGTTTGGCACTTTAATGCTTCAGGGAATGAAATTCTGAGACTTCACATTTTGGTCACCCTCTGCTTCCTGCCATCTGGGAGGATCTAACAGTGCTTAGGATTCTTCAGAATTGTAGCGTAGCAGGGACCCAGCCTTAGATGTAACAGATTTGTACTCGCCATGTTTGATTTGTTAGTTTATACCCTTAAGGGGAATCCTAATTATTCTCCCACCATTCTTCTGTGTCTGGGCCTGATTCCTTCCAGCAGCTTCTTTTAAAGTTCTTTAAGTAGGGCAAGTATATGTGGGTATATGTATCCTAATGCAGAAGAATTTTTTATTGTTTTCTTGATTTACAGAATGTGCTAATTAAGTGGTTGGAGCAAATTGTTGACCTAAAGGTTACGCACCTCTGCTAGTGGTGTTGGTGATGATCACTGCATGCACTTGCAAAGGGCTGTTGCACCCCTCAGTGTGGGATCTTCAGTGAAAAAGTATGTTGGCTGGAAGATAGCAAGTGAGTGTTTCTTAACTTCAGATTTTCACCAATTGTGTAGACTTATCTTTTCCTGGGTGTGCACAGAAGGCCACCTTTTGGGGAGAGGTTAGTCATTTACTGATACGAGGTGCAGTCAGTAGAAAGAGAAGACATACATGAATCACATGTTTGATAAGAGATGTATCTTTGGTAACCTCTTAAGATTGATGTCAGAGACACTAAGACTACTTGAGAGATAAAGACTGCTGGGACCTTTCCCCATCTCATCATGCATTACTGGTCTCACCTCTCCAGTTCATCTTTGCTACAGTTTGAGAATAACTAGAGAAAAATAACAGCATATGGAAAATTTCACAATACAAAAAAATAAATAAATAAGATTGCAAAGTTAACTAGAGAAAAATGGCCCCAGGCCAGCATACTGTTTTGTTGGTAAAACAGATGAACCAAGTAATTATGACTACTAAGAGAAATGCATGTAATGTAACAGAAATAAATAGGATGTATTACTGTGCAGTTAAAATAATAGTGTTGTCACAAAAATGAACAGTAACAAAGGTAAGGAAGGGAACAAATAGTGTGCAGTCATGAAAGCATAAAATATAGAAAAATATAAAACAATTAAGATAAAAAGTGTCACCATCAGAAGAATGCGGAAAAGGGAACAATAGCATCAAAAGTAAGAAAGATTTATGTGGCAAAACAATGTACAGTATCAAAACAGACTGGGATTTATCATAGAGTATTCCAGAAATAAACTAAAAATATCAGCACAAACAGAAAAAAACTTAGATGGTATGAAAAGTACAAAATATGCAATTTATTGTTGGCACACAGGTTTTATAAAGAATTGAGAAATTAAGTAAAAAGATTAGAAACACCACTACCAAAAAAGAATTAGGTACATTTTGGAGAAGTATTTAGGAGGACCCCATTAAACATAAAGATGCTAAATGGATAGAAGAATGTAAGAGACCATAAGGAACGCTAATGTAGAGGATTTGAAATGGGGAAAAAGTAAAAGCCGGAAAATTGAGACAAATTTAAGAAAAGTTCCTAACCCAGATGCAGTACCTAATTTCTGGTTATATAGGTATTAGCATCTTTAGTTGTACATGCATCCCGAACAGACGCCAACCTGGTTAACAATAGGAAAAACTATATAGTCCTCAAGAGTGAACCTGCAAGCCATCTTAAGAGCTATAGAACAATAACTTGTCTTCCAGCAATGTACAAATTATGTACTGGAATTGATGCAGACAGAGTTTGTAATCATTTATATAAAAAAATTATGGCAATAGAAAAAAAAGGTAATAAAAGAAAGTCCTATAGTCCTGTGGAACAAAGGATCACTTGTTGATAAACAAAGCTGTAATAGAGATCTGTAAAAACAGGAAGAATCTTAAATATGGCATGGATATATTACAAAAAAGCAATTGACAGCATCCCACATTTATGGATAATGGAATGTTTACAGGTGTTTAAGATACACCCTACATTAATCAGTTGCATTGCAGTGACCATGAAACAATGGCAAGTCATTTTGCAGCTGAGCTATGACAAAGGGCAAATTATCATCCCAAGGATAAAAATTCAAAGGGAGATATTCCAGGCTGATTCTTTGTCACTGATGATGTTTTGCTTTGCCCTTAACCCCTTAAGCTGTTTTGTTAACAGACTAGGCTGTGGTTACAATTACAGTTTGTCTCTCAGAAACCAGCCTTGTTTAAAGACCTCCACTTTCTGTGAATAACTCAAAATTGTATAGTTCATCAAATGAAGAGTTGAAATAGAGATACAAATGGGTGAACATTTTTCATATGATATAAGATTGACATTTGGTCTTTGTAAATGTGGAAAAGCAACATCTTGTAAGGAAAGCTACCCCTACAGCATCCAGAAAAATATCACTTTGGGACAGAAATGAAATATAAAGGAACGTGCACAGGAGGGAGTGTATAAATATTTGGGAATAGATGAAGGATTGGCAATAAAACATGAACAAAAAGAGAATAGACATCAGTAAGAAATACTTAAAAGACTAAAACTAATTTTGAAAACTGCCTTGACATTTAGGAACAAAGTATAAGCTATAAATCAGTCTGCTTTTCCTGCTCTGACTTGCAACTTAGGGTGACTCAGTAGTTTTTGAGGACGGTCAGTCACTTGGACGCAAAAATTAAAATTGTTTCATGCTTTTCAAGTGATATATAAAACTCACCATATACTTAGATTTTGCATTATTTTCTCTGAGGGAGGTATTGGCCTTCTCAAAACTAACTGTATAGATCTGCAGTAATGGGGCTTCATACATATCTGCTGACTGCATCAGATCCAAACATAGCGAAAGTTATAAAATATGAGGTGAAGTCTGAGATGACATCTTTGCTAAGTTTAGCAGAAGCGTTTTGGAATAAAGCAGGAGTGGAACTCAAACCAGAAGTATACAAAAGTCAAACTGCAACTGAATGTGCCAAAGAAAACTATAAGAAATACAATCAAATGATAAAGGAAAAAAATGGAAAGTCCACAAATATAGTGACTAGTACAGAGATGTCTTAGAACAACTTCATGCTTACTGAGATTTAACAAAGGAATGGTTAAGGAGTGGTGAACTGAAACCAAAAGATGAAAGGCTAATAATGACGGCCCAGGGTAATGGACACATTGGTTTACAGAATCCATTGAAAATGTTGGAGAATCAGACAAATGATTCTGTAAAACAACTGGGAACAGTTGCATATCTTATTGCCGAGTGTGATACACACATGCCAGAAAGCCTGTATACTGAAAGGCACAATAATAAGGCAAGACTGGTGCAGTGGGGTTTGTGCCAACTCTACAGTGTAGAAGTAGCTGAGAAGCATTGGAAACATTAACCACAAAGCAATATAAAGAATGATGAAGTTCATATCGCATGGGGTCATCCATTACTAGCAGGTAAAAAAAAAAATGCAAGAAAACCAAATATAGTAGTCCATGAAAATGACAAACAGTAGTGTTAATAATTGAAATGGCTATACCCAGTGATTAGTATCTTGCGTACAGAGAAACATTCATAAAATACCGGTATGTTCAAGCAGAAACGAGACATTTGGAAGAAAGATAACAAGACAGTGCTAATAGTACCTAAATTACCACGAAGTTTGCACAGCTAAACAGAGTTCAGAAAGTAAAAATGCTAAACACAACAAGAACAAACTGAGAGCTTCAAACACCAGCATGCAAAGATAAACTAATAAATCAAAGCTTTCAAATGCAAGACTCTTTCTCACTTGCATTAAAATACTGTAAGCACACCATATATCTAAATACATTCTCAAATCCAGTAAAAATTGGTGAAAAAGGCACATGACATAAATGTAATCACATATGTTTGATGCTCCCTAGGACAGCTAAGCAATAAACAAATGGTAATACAACACTTATACCTTATTTCAACTTCAGTATCGGTTTAACACTTTTAACTGTATTTAAACCTGGCATAGAATCTGCCCTAAAATAATTAATCTGTTTGTATTCTGCTAATTATATCACTCAAGTTAGATCACCTCCACATTTCTTCTTAAACTTTGAACAACTATGAATTTAAAAGTCTGCTCCCTGTCCATATTCTGAATGTTTATATAAGGCATTAGTTTCTAGATGGAAGATAGTGGGAGCAAATCTTGTTTAACTTGTGATTTTTTGTTTCTTATGTAGAAAGACAAATGGTTTTACACATGAAACCAGATAAACATTTTCAGCGTACAATGTTGATGTTTTAAAACTAGATTAATTTCTTGTAATAGGATGTAGCAAGTAAATATCTATCAAATCATATCACAAAATCAACAATTCTAGCACGGTTTTCTACTATACCTATCCCAACAGACTTTTGTTCAGAAAAAACTTCATAGCATAGATTTGTTTCAAATTCTTTTCCTTTTTACATGTAAAATTAGGGACTACTGCAATTGCAGAAAAAAGTTCTGTACAAGAACTCAGTGTAGACCAATTATTTGTAATTAATTTGAGAAGTTATTCTATTAAAGTTTATAGCATAACTAATCTTTGTTTGTAACAGATTGATATTAGACCTATTTTCACTCACTCTAGAAAAGAGTGGTTTACCGATATCATTGTATTCTGAACAAACTATAAATATCATACCCTTTTTGCATAAAATATTGCCGTATCATTAATTTCATAACAAAAAATAACATCAATGGTATTTAACCTACTGGCTCTTAAAAACTGACTTCTCATTATACCATGTTTAGGATACATACATTTTGACAGTTTAGGTACCTTGTGGCTTGGACATTTTTTTTTATATAAATAATGTCTGTAGTGCCACTATCAACTAAACTAATGTAGTAACATCTAAAAAATTAAAACTAGTATTTTTTTTTTTATTTCAGAAGACAACATTTAGTGGAATTCTGAAATTCATGAACAAACTGTTGTAATAATACTTTACCTATCTAAATTAGTAAAATATTGTCAATAAAACGCTTATAAAAAGTCACATAATTTGCTGACATTACATTGAGATTATAAATGAATTATCCTCTCAACTACACAGAGTTAAATTAGCATAGATGTTAGCCATTGGAGTACCCATGGTTACTCCTAGTTTTTAACGGAAGAACTCCTCATTAAATAGAAAGATGATATGGATACAGTATCTAAAAGAAGACAAGTAGTTACAGTTGTCCTGCTGACATGTCAGTGTTCTTACATAAACAATCTGTAATGGCTTGTATGCTAAAATCATTCGGCATAACTGCAAAAAAGGACTTGGCATCTAAAGTAATTAAGATGACATCATGTATTTCTTCAGACCATAATACAGTGCTCTTAAAAATCATTATCTTTTATAAAACTGTTTGAATATTTTAAAAATGACTTTAGTTGATATTTGAAATAGCTGGAAATAGCCAGTGATTTACCGACACTGTATGTCTCATAGCAGGTTGCCTGGAATCATTATGTACTTTAGGTAGGTCATATAAAACTGGAATAGTTGGTGCAGATATACATATACGTATATACATCACTGTTGTAGCATTTTCAATTAATAAGTCATACAATAGACTCTAAACTTTACGTATAAAATTGATAAATCTTTTAGTCACTCTGTTAAAATTCACATTATCAGAAAAAAGTTTATACATAGCTGTTAAGTACATATCACAGTCAACACAGTCATAGCTCCATTGTCAGGTTGCTGTATAATAATGTCCTGCTTATTACAAAGTTAAGATGAAGCTTTTCTTTCTTCAGAAGTCAAATTGAAGTATATTACTTTGTAATGTTTAGAATAAGTCTCTTCAGGTTGTTTTACGCACATTGCTAATTAATGCTTTTTTATAAAGTGTACCAGCTGGTATAAAACTGATTGTTATGATATTGTTAATACTTTAAAAAGAACTATCATTTATGGTCTACTTTAAGTAAGACTTTCAAATTCAAAATTCTAGCAAACAACCTTAATTCATTTATTCACTTAAATTCCTGTCAATAGAGGGAGTAAACACAAGTCCTATATGTAACAGTTGTAATTTGGTTTTCAATGGTACATATTTAGACAATTTCACAACAGTATGTCCAGTCTGTACCTGTTCATTGTCAACCTGCTTCATGTTTGTAGGTCTTGATAGTTTAGTTGGTTTCCTCTTCATCGGCTTTTACATTGAGACTGGAAATCATTTCTCATTCTTTCTTGTACTTCCACTGGTAATTGGAGGGTAATACATCAAGGTGAAACTGAAAAAAAAAATCACTATTATCATAAAGTAATGTTGTTTTAGAGTACCTTTGGAGAGATGTACTTTTTTGTGGCTAGCATGTTAGATTCATGTCAGCTGTACCCAAAGTACCTGTGTGTTCAGTAGTTTTAAGGTCACTAATTTCTTCCGTACAGTGGTCACAGAAGTGCTAGCAAATGTATCAGATGCCATTAAACGTTGATTAGCTCTTGGCCAATAGAAAATGATGCACAGATTTAGTCATTAAAATCCCACTGCAACTACTTTTTTATTCTAATTAATTTATGTTCAAATCTTCTCAGTCTTTCCAGCGTATAATTATATGTATTTGAAATGGCTTGAAAGTTCACTGAACTTATTTTATATTCTAATGTTAATTTCATCTAAGTTGTCAATTTTAAAGAAAAAGATATTCATAAGTTCTATATATAATCACTAGTCAACTTTAAAACGCAGTCATTGGCATTGTGAGCATTTGTAATTGTGCATCTTATTTTCTAACAGTTGTATATTCTTCGTTGTGTGTGTGGTATCAACAGTATCTGTTTGTGTTTCTAGTATATCACAGGAAGAAAACAACACAATGTTGTTACGTACCACTAAGAAACTGTTTAGTGTGGCCTTTGTGGGACTTAAGAGTTAGTAGGTTAAATACTGTTTATATATATTTTGTTTTGTGAAATTAATAATATGACAGAAGAGTTTCTGCAAAGAGTTTGAAAGCTAATATAGATAAAGTTTATTCAGAACACAATAATGTTGGTAAACCACTGTTTTCTAGATCTAGTGAAAATAAGTCGTCTCATTCAATTACAAACAAAGGTTAATTATAGTCTGAAATTTAATAGAAGAACTTCTCAAATAAAGAACATAATTAGAAATAGTTGGTATAGATTAAGTTATTGTATACAACTTTCTTCTTTTGTTGGACCAGTCCCTAATTTTATATATAAAAAGGACAAGAATTTGAAATAAAAATTGTGCTATAAAGATCTGTTTTTTTTTTCTGAACAGCAGAAGTCTCTTGTGGATACCTGTGATACAAAACCATGTTATAATTGTCAATTTTCTGATATGATTGGGACAGATATTTACATTATACATCGTATTATGAGAAATTAATTTTAATTTTAAAACTTTAGCTACACGCTACACTGAAATGTTTATTTTACTACAGGTGTAAAATGTTTGTCTTTCTATAGTGGCAAAAAAACAATTGCAAGTTAAGAGAGGATTTGCTGATATCTTTCCTATATGCATTGGCATCTAGAAACTAATGCCTTATGTAAACATTTTCAAAATATGGGTAGGGAGCACACTTCACATTTAGAGTTCAACATTTGTTTAAGAAGAAATGTGGATGTGATCTAACTTTAGCAACAGAATTAGCTGAATATAAATGAATTAGTTATTTTAGAGCAGATTCTACAGACGGTTAACTACAACTAATAGTGTTAAAACCAGTACTGAAGTTGAAACAGAGTATGCCATAAGTATTGTATTATTTGTTTATTACTTAGTTGTCTGGGGCTGTGTTAAACGTATATATTTGATGAAAATAATGTCATGTAAATTTTTAATTTTTTATTGGATTTTAGAATGTATTTATATATTTGACTTGTTTCTAGTACTTTAATGCATTGAGAAAGAGTGTTGTACTTGAAAGCTTTGCTTTATTAATTTATCTTTCCATTCTGGTGTTTGGAGCTCTCACTTTGTTGCTGGAGAGTTCCAGTAGTAGTAGGTGCAGCAGGTCTAATAAAAATTAATTTGCAGTCATACTTAAATATGCTATCGATTCTCAGCTAAAGCGTCTTCTGTGTGGAGACAAGCGTGAATGGGCGTACCTTCGTTGAAGGTTGTGCGTCAGAGCTGGCAACTCGGCACGTAAAAATCTACTGCCAATCATTAGCGGACCGGAGTTCCGCTGTGGCGACCCCTAACCGGGAAAAGCCGAAAGATACAACAACTTAAATATGCTATCAATGCATGTAACCCCATATGAACTACAGAAGGAAGCAATTCCTAGGCACATTGCAGATGCTGTGAAGAGCACTCTTTGCTAACTTCAGAGACTGAAACAATAATAATTTCATGAATTCTAATTGTACTCTGACTTAGGAGTGTGGCCCATTCATGTCATGGTATTAGAAACCTAAAACACCTGGAAAAAATAAACCCCAGCATTTTCAGTATATAGTTAGATTAAAAAGATACAGCAGACAGAGAAAACCCAAGTTTTTTCCCCTTGGCTATACCAAATAAACTGGTAGGAATAGACTGCACTAATTTCAAGCAAGTGCAAATAATCAACTAGACAGGTGTTTCACAGCATTATTTGTTAATTGAGAGAGCACATTGTGTGTTTGTTCCAAAACTGATCAGAAAGCAGAAGGGACCTGTATTAGTAAAGCTGCAAATAACAAGTAAAAAGAGCTGTTCTTGACAAAAATGTGACAGAAGGGAAAAGTGTCTAAAATTGAAGACACTAAAATCTTTGTGGAAAATTATTATTTGCTAGACCAGACAAGAGAAGTAAGTGTATTCTGGCAGTTACAGGGATGTTGAGAAAGGAAGTTTTAGTTTCACGTTACTGTATCTAGCGGTTTTTAAATATTTTTTCCTGGAGGATCAAGGACATTTGTGGATGCAGAATAGGATGTGGTGGATGTAAAAAAAAAATAAATAAAGTGGGGGAAATGAAACACTTCATTTCCATTAGACATTAATAAGATGTGTGAATTGTGGTCCTGCAAGAAGTGGAAGTTAGATTATTAAATGGACAGTAGAACTCAAAGCATAAACTGTACTTTACTTTATTAATGTTTAGGACACTGAGTGGGCTAAAGAAGTAACTGTAAGTAAAACAGATTTTGTTAATATTTATATAAGAATTTCATGACGTAAATTGCATGGTATAGTATAAAGTAGTTCTGTATAGTATGCAGAGTTATTTTAAATGAGTGGTGGTGGAGTAGGGGAATGTTATCAGTGACACCTGTAGACGCTAGCAATATTTCAGTAAGAAATTACTTGTTCTTAGTTGTGCTGTATCCAGACTTTACATTGCAACAAGATAAGAAAACCTGGAAAGAAGTAAGTGTGAAATGACCTTGGGCCAGGATGAATGTAAAGTATATTGATCATAAAAAATATAGACTCACAAGAAACTAATTTCATGTTTTATAGAGGTTGATGTCTAGACTAATGTTCTTAGTTTAAGCTGTAGACATTTTTATTTAAAACAAATATGGGTGAAAAACAAGAGAAAAATGAAACAATAGTAGTTCTTTCTTGTATTTGCAAAGTTATTAACTTTTTATGTTATGTAGTCCAATCTCGCCTACATTCTTAGCTGTGGGTTCGGAGCCGAATATCGGCTCCGACTCGGCCAAACTTTTCTAGCTCAAAGTCTTCTATTGGCTGGGTTAAGAAGGTATCCTATGCTGCACTGCTACATATCCCCAGATCTCGTTTGCCGCTCGTGTAGCTCAGACATGGTCTCGCTCTTGGCTGTGGCTAAGTACCTTTTTTCTTCTTCTTCTTGAGAGAATTTGTTCCAAACAAAAGCTATTTTAATAGCTATTTCTATTTGGTGTTTTTTGGGTATAATCTGTAGTGTGGTTGTTTTTGTGGTATCCCTCTAGCTGTTCCAACGGGCTAGGCCCGTTTCATTTAGAGGACCTAGTTCGTCCCCTTACTTGTCCCTGTGTTTGTCTATTGCTATCTAAAACCGTTTGAATTAGAGGTTTTAGTGTCTGTCTTCATTGTTCTGTATGTGAGTTTTGGTCTAAAACCATTTTAGTTAGAGGTTTTTAGCCCTAGTCTTCTTAGTGTGTATCCCTTCTGAGGATTGTGTGTGCAGTTGTTTGTGGAAAGATTTGTTCCCGCGCTTAGTGTGGTGTTTTGTGTGACTGTAGTTATTTTTTCCAGTCAGGCAGTGACTTGCTCGTTGTATTGGTAATTGTGATTAATTTTCAAGATGTCCAAAGATTCCAAGGAGCACAAACCTTTGGGTTTTAAAAAGTGCTCTAAGTGTGGTTACAAGATGTCCATCACCGATGGACATTCAGTATGCGTTTATTGTCTGGGAGCAATCCACCTGCAGGAGTCCTGCAGTTTCTGCCTTGCTTTTAGTCCCAGGGTGCTCCAAGAAAGAAAGAATAAGTCAATATTGAAGGGACTCTTGAAACCCTCGTTCGAAGAGGCCATGGATTCTGCTTCCAGTTCAAAATCAAAATCCACAAAATCAAAAAAGAGATCTCTGGCTCCTTCAGTCTCATCGGAGCCACCGGAGAAAGTAATGAAACTGGCTTCGACCTCCTCGGCTCCACTGTCCTCGGGGCCGAAGGAAGTGTCGGTGTTGATGGAACAAGCGTTGGCTCCAATTATATTGGAACATCTTCGGAGCCGATCGCTCAGTACTAGACCAGTGTCACCTGAGAGGAGATCCCGATCTCCCTCCCTGTCCTCCAAATCCTCCAGGACACTTTCAGATGTGGACGTTGATAGGGTGGTGCAGAGGCTCCTTCAGTCACCGGTTTTGGCTAAATTGTTCTTGGCTCCATCCCAGTCGGCTCCGCAGCCCGTCCCGATACCTTCTTCGATTATTCCTCCTCCGAGCGCATCTCTTGTCTCCGGAGCCGGAATGTTCCGCTCCATGTGATGTTCCTAGGTCGGTTCCGATGGCCCCTCCGGGCTTATCGGTGCCGACATCAGCTCCAACCCCGTTGGCGCCGTCCACGGGACTCAGGATTCTTCAGACGGGCCCGAGGGGGACACCTCGGGACACCTTTCGGTTCCTAGTCTCCCGCTTGGTGCCTTGGCTCAGGGAACCCCGACTCCTGTCGTGGTCTCGGATGCTGGCCGGTCCTCGGACTTGGGGGGGCCAGCCTTTGAGGCCATGCGAAGTGCGCTGGCCAGATCTTCAGCCGCAACATGCGGGTCGGTCATTCTGTCCCCTGCCACTCCGGTGAGAGCCTCTGATCACCACCTATCTGTAGACAGCGGAGCCCCAAGGCCTAGGGATACCCCCACGAGTGGTCCCCAAGTTTCTGGGGGCCCCTCAGAGTTTTTGCCTGAGGAGCCCCCTAGAAAGAAAACATGCAAGAGGAAGCACATAAATTCCCAGGATGAGTCTCTCACCTGAGATACTGACCTCAAGGAATCGGAGGGGTCCCCCAAGTCATCCTCTGATGATGTTTCTTTCTCCGACATCCTGGAGATATTGAAACAAAGAGGTGACTGGCCGTCCAAAGCCCCCTCCGAGGAGGAGTCGGTCTTCCTGAAGACCTTTGGTGCTCAGCCCTCTGCCTCCTGGGTGTCCCCACCCTTCGACGAGCTTCTGGATTTAATTTGTCGGAGGGTGAGGGAGAACCCTGATTCTGTGGAAACCGTACCCAGGAGACCCAGTAAATTTCTGTCTGCTCCCCCGGGTAAGGAGTTTTTGTCCAAAGGGGAGTCCCTGTGGATGCCGTGGTGGTGGCGGCAGCGGCCACTCAGAAGGAATTAGCCGAGACTTCTTCCTCCGTCCATCCTCCTAACAAGGAGTCTAGGACCATGGACCGGTACGGGAAGCGTACCCTCTCGTCAGCAACCTTTACCTTATGGTCGCTGAACTGCCTGTCTCATTTTACTCGGCTCCAGAGAGATCTCCTCAAGGAGTTGGGAGATACACTCGCGGGTAATGTTCTGAGACGGTGGCCCAGACGGTTAACGCCCAGGTGTCTACACTCAGTTCCATCGTTAACTCCTCCATGCGGCTCATTTCATATGCAGCCGAGGGAGCGAGTAGGGCAGTAAGCTCAGGAGTCGCCCTTAGGAGGCAAGCCTGGATGCGCCTTTTGTCATTTTGCGGAGGTCTTCAAGTCTTCTTTCACTGACGCCCTCTTTGATGGTTCTTCTTTGTTCGGAACCAAGGTGAAAGACACCCTCACCAGGTGCGAGCAGGAGGGAAAGACTTTGTCTGCTGTAGGGTTCCGTTTTTCCCTTCCCTCTAGGCCTTACCCCAAGGCCCAGAGGGGTGGGAAGATGTGGTTCAAAAAATCACAGAGGTTTTTTCCCGGTGCACAAGATGATCCCCCCTCCAGAGGCAGAGGAGGGGAGGTTATTCAGGGAGACGCCACCCTAGAGGCAGAGGGGGGCCCCCGCAATTTGGGAGACCGCGATTCCTTTCGCGGCTCTCCCTACCGTCGTTTCTGATGGGATGTCTGACTGTGCATTTCCGGAGCCAGTCAGGGGTCGAATATCATTATACCTGGAAGCCTGGCAAAGCATCACCCAGGACCGATGGGTATTACGAATAATTTCTGGAGGTTATGCATCCCCTTTTCGTCAGATCCCCCTCCAGTCAGAAAAATCCCGGATGTTCCACCCAGTCAAAGGGATCACGCAGCTTCAGAGGTTTCAAAGCTGCTAGAAAAAGGAGCCATCCAGCATGTCCCCTCAGACCAAATCGGATTAGGGACTTACTCAAGATTCTTTTTGGTGCTGAAAAGAACAGGGGACCTGAGACCCATATTAGATCTCAGCCAACTGAACAACTATGTACAAAAGTCCAAGTTCCGTATGGTTACACTACAGTCAAGTCTCCCATTGTTGGGAAAAGAAGTATGGATGTACTCCATCGACCTCAAGGATGCTTATTACCATATCAAAATGGACAGGGCATCCAGGAGTCACCTACGCTTCCGGCTGGGAGCCAGTCATTTTCAGTTTCGAGCATTGCCCTTTGGTCTCACCACAGCCCCCAGGGTGTTCACCAAGTGTATGGTGGTGGCGACAGCTCACTTGAGACGTCAAGGATTCCAAGTGTTTCCGTATCTGGACGTCTGGCTCCTCACCGCCCCCACCAGGCATCTACTAATCCAAACCAGGAATGCTACCATCACTCTCTGTCAACAGTTGGGCATAACACTGAACTGGGAAAAATCTGCCTTGTTGCCCTCACAGCATGTCATTTTTATAGGTGCAGAGCTAGACACCATTCAAATGCGAGCCTATCTACCTTAGGAAAGAATCAGAGTCTTACAGCAACAGGTGCATGCCCTGCTTCCCCTGAGAAAATGGGTTCTCCAACTCCTGGGGACTATGGCAGCAACAATTATGTTAGTCCCCTAGCGAGATTGCACATGAGGCTCCTTCAGTGGCAACTTTGCTCAGTGGTGTCTCCAGAGACTTCCACTTTCCCACCATATTTTGCTCACGGACAGATGCAAACAGGATCTCTGTTGGTGGCTTTGCACCAACAATCTGGACAGGGGAAAACCCTTCGTTCCACCACCCCCGGTTGCCACAGTGACCACGGACGCCTCCCAGATGGGGTGGGGGGCATTATCTCGGCAGGACAGTCCAAGGCACATGGCGAGATCACGAGATACATCTGCATATCAACGTCCTAGAGATGAGAGCGGTGCTACTTGCGATGCAGGCACTTCAGAGCTTTCTACCTGTCGGGACTATTGCAATACACTCTTGACAATATGTCAGTGGTGTGGTATCTGAACAAGCAGGGGGGAACCAGATCATACCCCCTGTGCAGAGAGGCCATGCGAACGTGGCAGTGGGCAGTATCTTCCCAAAGTTTTGTGGTGGCAACGCACATTCCGGGGAAGTCCAAAGTGATAGCAGACAGGCTAAGCAGAGCTATTCTGATGCCTTACGAGTCGTCCCTGAATCGTCTAGTTGCAGAATGAATATTCAGAAGATGGGGTCAGCCTTGCTGCGACCTTTTTGCCAGCCCCCCTCAATGCCAAATGCAGCAGCTACTTCACGCTGATCCCCCCACAGGGGGAGTCACCCAGAGATGCTCTAGTCCACAATTGGCCCTCCGGGCTGCTTTATGCTTTCCCTCTGTTTCCCTTGCTATCAAAAGTGATTCAGAAAGCGCAATCCTTGGGAAGCAGAATGATTCTGATTGCTCCACACTGGCCTCGTCAGGTTTGGTTCCCCTTTCTCCATCCCTACATTGTGGACACACCTTGGACTCTGGACCCAGAACCAGACTTACTGACACACATGTCGGGACAGTTCCACCCCTCTCTGCAGACCCTCCGATTGACAGCCTGGCTACTCCACTTCCGTTGTTAGTTAGGCTTCATCATTTTTTACCTGAGGTAGTTCATATTTTATCTTCCTCTCATAAGCCCTCTACTAGGAAGATTTATTCCAGCAAATTGAAGAGGTTTTCTATTTGGGCTCATAAGCAAGGAATTGACCCGTACACAGCTCCAGTTGCTTCCGTCTTGGAGTTTTTGTCTATGCTTTTCCAGCAGGGCTCAGCGTCCGCTACCATTAAAGTTTAATTGGCAGCGATTTCTAATTTTCATGTTGCTAATGAGCCTAGTCTGATGGCTCACAGGCACTGTAAGGCTTCCCTGCCATGGGATCTAAGTTATGTTCTGCAAGCCCTTACTTCACCACCCTTTGAGCCTGCAGCTACCTGTGACTTAAAATTCTTGACCTGGAAAACTGCCTTTTTAATAGCCATCACATCAGCCAGACGCGTTTCAGAAATTCAAACTCTTTCTATCAAACCTCCATACTTGATCTTTCATAAGGATAGGGTTTCTCTTAGACCAAACCCTTCTTTTCTTCCTAAAGTGGCGTCCATATCTAATCTTAATCAATCTATTGAGTTGCCAGTGTTTTTTCCCCATTTTTCAAACAAGGCAGAATTTAAATTTCATCAATTGGATGTACACAGACAGTTACGTTTCTATCTGCACAGAACCAAAGAGCTACGAAAATCTGATCAGCTGTTTGTCTCCTTTTTGGAAAATAGAATTGGGTCCCCTGTCTCCAAAATCACCCTATCCAGATGGATATCAAATTGCATCTCTTTCATTTATTCCTCAGGGGGTAAAGACCTACGGTGTCCAGTCAAGGCTCACTCTACTCGGGCTGTATCTACATCTACAGCCTATCAGGCCAGGTTGTCTATGGATGATATTTGTGCTGCAGCTACCTGGGCATCTCCTCACACCTTTGTTACTCATTACAAGCTGGATGTGGTATCTAGGGGCAGGTCTTCCTTTGGTTCCACAGTACTCAGGAGTATCTTCCTCTGAGCCTCCCAGGATGTAGGTGCTGGGAACGATGTCCCACGGGTAAGAATGTAGGCGAGATTGGACTACATAACATCAAGAAGTTATGTACTCACCATAACGTTCGATGTATGTAGTCCATCTTGCCTCACATTCTTACTTACCCTCCCACCTTCCTCCTTCCTGGAGGATCTGGAGGTTAGGTCTGGTTTTTAGAGCTCCCTTCACCTTTAGTGTATTCCTCTTTACTTGGATGTTGTTATGCATGGGGTATGAGTGTGGTGTTCGCAGCAAACTGGATCTGGGGATATGCAGCAGCGCAGCATGGGATACCTTCTTAGCCAAGCCAATAGAAGACTTCGAGCTAGAAAAGTTTTCCGAGTCGGAGCCGATATTCGGCTCAGAACCTATGGGTAAGAATGTGAGGCGAGATGGACTACATACATCGAATGTTATGGTGAGTACATAACTTCTTGTTTTTATTAGCACCTACTTTCAGATGAAGACGAGCATCTTATATGTGTGGGCGGTAATCATGTGAAGCCTAAACAGTGTGTTCTGATTGAAGTCAGCAAGGTGCAATATAATCAACTTTTGAAGGGATATTGACAAGCAGTTCAGTGAAAATAAATGAAGTTTGAAATTGTAGGAAATGAATACTTGTACATGTCATTGCCTTCCCTGCAACCTTACTACTTTAAGTACATTAAGTTTTACAGTGCACATTTTGGTTCATTTAAAGGTAGCCAGTGTATGTTTTCTTAAGGCTAGAAGTTAGTATTTATTGAAAGCAAAGCATGCAAATTGCTTTTTTTCACACCTTCAAGGGAATAGAGAGAAGATTAGATAGAAACTTGTGTAAGTGAGAACACAAGTTCTAACGTGCACATTTGCATGTATAATCCTAACTTTAAAGTAGGACAGTACCTGTGGGTGCAGCTGTGAAGTTGGGGGCATCTGTTCTTGTTTGGAGGGGTAGATTTCATGTTTTGAATTTGTAAATTGTTTTGTTTGTTTGTATGAATTAAATGTGATTTTTTTTTGAAGATGTATAAAGTTTTTGTTTTTTTTTTTTTTTTCTTTTTGAGTGTTTTTATTGAAGTGAAAAGTCTAAGGAAATGTGACATGAATTCAAACGTAGATGAGAAGCAGCTACATAAAAAAAAAAATCAGCCAGCCGTTTAATAGTGTGGGCATGTAAGCTTCAATATGGAAAGACAAATTCAAAAGAACT
The DNA here is from genome assembly GCF_019279795.1 of Protopterus annectens. Lineage (NCBI taxonomy): Eukaryota > Metazoa > Chordata > Ceratodontiformes > Protopteridae > Protopterus > Protopterus annectens. The sequence goes on along the minus strand of NC_056743.1, from coordinate 1,088,222,385 downwards.
GTCACACATATTATGTTGGAAAAATAATTGTTTTTGTTTTTTTTTTTTTTTTTCTTTTTGAGTGTTTTTATTGAAGTGAAAAGTCTAAGGAAATGTGACATGAATTCAAACGTAGATGAGAAGCAGCTACATAAAAAAAAAAATCAGCCAGCCGTTTAATAGTGTGGGCATGTAAACTTCAATATGGAAAGACAAATTCAAATGAACTGTCACACATATTGTGTTGGAAAAATAACTTGTGTGATGCCCCAGCACTGGCCCAGTAATCAAGGAGGCTCAATCCTCACCACTGGCAACAGTTGGGGACGTACACACTGGGAGGATGACAAGTACATGCACAGTAAAGTGCAATTTCCGTTAAGAGCACACAGAGACCAGAGTCAGTCAGGGATTGGTTTCTCTCTCTTTCTCCAGATCCCCAGTACGACTCAGCACTGGCTCAGCTATAGGGTTGAGATCTGAGTAGATTGGCCAAAGCAAGACCTCCAACACCCTCTCTGTCCAACCAGTGCTTCATGTCCCTGCCCAAGTAGTTGACACACACGCACTCTTTGAGGTTTGATTTATACACACACACACACACACACACACACACACACACATCTGGGAAAGCACAAGTTTACTAGCTATGCCCCCTTCTGCCCAGACTATAAGGTAGTTTCCACTGCCACCAGCCACTACTTATCAGCTACTTTAAGGCTCTTAGCAAAGGGTGTCCACTCTTACTGTGTAATGTTACTATTAATCCAAATGGTAGTTTGTCCAAGAGCCAGGCTATTAGGAGTGGCCTGTACAGTGTCACCAAATAGATATGCAAGTACACTAAGAGCTTAAATGTCTCTAAACAGACCAGCCAACAAGGTTTAAATATATTTAATAGTAAATAATAAAAGAGCAAGACAACACTAACTATGTATTCACAGTGACATCAGAGTTCAAAATCACAGGAAATATTTAAAACAACATTGCAGGAATACAGAAAACTTCTAAACTAATTTTTACTGTGTTCCTAACTGAATCTAAGAGAAATTACTGTACCCTAATTAAATTACTTGCAGCTAGGCAAGTGTAGTGGTGGTGAGTGGATGTCATCAAAATGTGGTCACTCATTCTCTCTCTCTCTGTCTCTCTTAGAGAGTTCTTAAATTAATATCTCAAATATTGCTGCTGGGATACTTACAGCATGACATCACTTTGTCACCTGACTTCAGTTCCCAGGCTCACAAACAACCCCCACTGATGCATCATCTAGCAACTCCCTGTGAAAATACATAGCCTTCAGATGTTTGCAGCTGTTAGAAGACATAAAACACTTAGAATACAATGCAGAAGACTCCCTAGTTATAGATGTCCTGTCTCCCGGCTGCATTGAAACTAACTTTTGTAGCACAATTATAAAACAATTTAATTTCAACTATTTTCTTGAAGTTTTGCAAGTTAACCCTCTGTGTCCTAGTTCCCACTGTTAAAACATATACATTTATACAGGTACAATTTTCTAGTAGGGTACACTGTGGAAATATCCTTAAGCTCAGTACTTTTTACACACACACACACACACACACACACACACACACACACACACACACACACACACACACACACACACATATACCTATTTACAAAATTCCAGATAGCTGGGCTGGAGTATTTTGTGACAAAATTGTGTCACATAACATGTTGGAAAGATAACTTTATCAGAATGTGTGCTCTGTCAGTATTAATATGTAATTTAAATGGCATTAAAGGAGTAGACAAAAGCAGATAATGTTGAATTATATTATGAAGTGTACAGTGCAGGTAACTACTACAAGAAATGCATTTGGATCGAAGTGAATATGCAAATTTGAAAAAGAAAGGATTTCAGTATGACTGTTCTACAGACTGTCATGGTCAGAGGAAAAGTAATACTGATTGCCAGAGGGGGACTTCACTCATAATAGAAGAGAGAGGAAAAAAGGTCAGTAATGATAGACCACTTAAAACTAGTGTCATTGAGTTTTGGAGAATTTTGAGAGAAATGATAAGCTTCCAGCTGGGAATATTATATCTGATGTTGTTAATCCTCGTTCATTCCTTACGTCTGGGTAGTCTGTTCTCACCTCAGAACCAAGCCGGCCATCTTCCAAGCTCGCACCAGCCACAAACTCTCAAGCTAAACTCTTACCCAGAATTCCCCTCTCCCTGTTACCTCAGATTTCGTTTGCCGCATTGCCATTCAGTCGTGTCAAACCATTGCTCTTGAGCTAAGTTACTTTTCTTGATTTATTACCTCGCAAACTTACCTTTCTTCAAGGAAATGTATTTGTATAGTTGTCTCTTACCCTATCGCATCTAGCGACTCTGTTTTTTTTATGTGTTTACCCTCTTTCTTACCTTGTTGGTATCTGTTTTACCTTCGTTGGTAATCTTTCCCCTCATACCTTCTGGTATTCTTTGTACCATAGCTGGTACTCTACTTCCCCTTTTTTTCTTTCCCTTCTATCTGTTTTTTCTCTCACCTATCATGGTAGAAAAGAAAGGATGCCTGGGATTTAAGAGGTGTATTAGTTGTGACCACAAGTTACCTACTTCAGATGCACATGCCTTATGTGTGTATTGCTTGGGTGAACCTCACTTAACTGTTGACCCACCTTGTGAGATTTGTAAAACTTTTTCATCCCAGACCCTCTTAGAGAGGAAAAACAAACTTATTCTAAAGGGTATTATGAAAACCCCCTTCACAGAGGCTATTTCTGGGTCGGAGGCTTCATCCCCTCCTAGCTCCTATAGAAAGAAAGACAACCTAAAGAAGACTAAGTCTCTTCCTTCATCCCCCGCTGGGGACCCCCAGGAACCGAGACCAAAGAAACTTAAATTGTCGTCTTCTGAATGGACTTCTTCAGCTCCGAGGCTTTCGGAGCCGAAACCTACAGTTCCAAAGCCATCGGCACCGAGTGTGCTTCAGACAGCATTGGAACCGAGGGGCTCCTCAGCTCAGACCCTTTCACTGGCACCAACCATACAGTCAATGCAGACTGCTACGATGTCGAGGGATTTTTTTGGCGCCTGTACCTTCTTCGGCACCAACTCTCCATTCGGTTCCAAGTACTCCTTGGTCGGTGCAGACTCTCTCGGCACCAATTATGGTGCCAACTACTGCTACGGCACTGACCTTATCTGTGCCAACTCTGTACTTGGCACCGACAACTCTCTTGGTGCAGACACCGGTAGTAAAAGCCATTACAGCACCGTTGCCTTCGGTGCAGACACCTATCCTACCTGCTGTTATGACTTATTCTCCTTTTAAAGACCACTTTGCAGCCTCTCAATTTACTCCATCTCTAGATAGACCTGACTCCCCATCAGCTATGTCCATGAGATCCAGTAGAAGCTTCTCTGAACATTATGTGGCGTGCATTGTGGACCATTTGCTTTCGGCTAGAGGAATTCCACCTCCCATGACCTATCCCTCCCTTGGAGGAGAACATTTTTCCTCAGAGATCCCTACTTGTTCTCCTCCGTCATCTTCTGCCTTTAAGCCCCTTCTTAGACCACAGACTTCCCCTGCTGTGGCTCCATTTTTGTAGACCTTACTAAGGAACCGCAGCTGCCTTTTTGGCAGGAGAGACACTTTACTCCTGTCACTTCTCAGGATGCTAGCTGTGGGACGGTTTCCCCTGCATCCCATGGGCATCTGGAGACTCCTAGTTGGCTGGCTGGCTTGAGCGACGGGTGACTGTAGGCTCCCACCCCGCCTTAGGTGGACCAGCCTTTCAACTTATGGAGAAGGCTTTTGCCACTGTAGGCGATCCTGTGCCCACCAGGTTTTCCGTCATCCTCTGGGCCACAACTCACACAAGCCACCCCTAATGGACACCTGACACAAAGGCCTCAGGATACACTTCCACAGGAGGCCCCTCTTGCTTTGTCTTCCCCAGCATCTCTCTCTGAGGAAGTTTGTCATAAGAGTTCCTGTAAGAGGAAGCGCATGGACTCCCCAGAAGAGTCCCTCACGGAAGACACAGATTTTGATTATGGGAAAGGGTCCCCTCGATCACCCTCTGAGGTATCCTTTGGGGATATCCTTGAAATCCTTAAACAGAGAGGTGATTGGCAGCCCTCTAACCCGACCTCTGAAGAGTCTGTGTTCCTGCAGGCCTTTCCTGCCCGGCCCCCTACATCCTGGGTTACTCCACCTGCTGACGAACTTGTCCGGCTCGTCGTGCAGCATGCATGGAAGGCTCCTGACACCATTGAAGCCATTCCCCGGAGACCAGATAAAATCTTGTCCCCTCCAGATACTGACCCCCACTGGTCCAAAGGTCTTCCAGTAGATGCCATGATGGTGTTGGCCGCAACTAAAAAGGATCTGGCAGAAGAGAGCCAGACTGTCCATCTGCCTCTCAAGGAGTCCCGGGCACTGGACAGATTAGGGAAGCGTACCTTTGCATCAGCGACCTTTGCGGTTAGGTTCCTGAATTATATGGCACATTTTACCAGGCTTCAGAGACACTTAATTTCTGAGCTCTCTGAAACTTTGGCTGGAGCTGTGTCTGATGAGGTCCGTGACAAAGTGGCCTCACAGCCATCCTTGAATCAGTATCTAACTCCTTTATGCATCTGATTTGTCATGCATCAGAAGGAGCAGCTAGAGCAGCGGATGCAGGCATAGTCATGAAATGGCATGCCTGGATGTATGACCTCGTGGAACCCTTCAAGACTTCCTTTCTGAATGTTCCCATTGAAGCCTCTTCATTATTTGGACCCAAGGTGAAAGACACACTGGCTAAATGTGAACAGGATGGTAAGACTCTTGCTGCTGTGGGCATCCGTTACTCTTCCCCCTCAACGGCTTTCTCCAGAAACCAGAAGAGTGGGAAGATGTGGCACAAAAAGTCTCAAGGTTCTTTCTGTGACACACAAGCCGATTTCTCCCCTCGAGGCAGAGGGGGAAACTCATATGGAAGATGCCCCTTTCAGGGCAGAGGAGGTCCATGTAAACAGGGTTCCAGAGACTCCTTCTCTGGTCAATCCTACCAGCGCTCCTGAGGAGTGGCCCAGCTGCTTTCCTCTGTTAGCGGTTGGGGGTCATTTCTTTTTGTACCCTTCTGCCTGGCTAACCATTACCACTGACTCTTGGGTACAAAAGATAACCAGAGGTTATCATATCCACTTCGATCTTTGTCCCATCCCCTTAAGAAACCTTCTCGACGTTCCACCCAGTCAAAGGGAAGAAGAAGCATTAGAGATCTCAAAGCTGCTAGAAAAAAAGTCATCCAAGTAGTCCCCCCAGACCAGATAGGATCCGGATTCTACTCAAGACTGTTTTTCGTGCCAAAAAAAAAAAAAGACCAGGGACTGGAGACCAATTTTGGATCTCAGTGTATTAAACAAGTTTGTAAAGGTACAGAAATTTTGGATGGTTACAATTCAGTCTATCCTCCCACTCTTGGAAAAAGATGATTGGATGTGCTCTGTAGATCTTCAGGATGCGTACTACCACATAAAGGTGGACAGACCATCAAGAAGATTCCTTTGCTTCCGTGCGGGAGCCAGTCATTACCAGCTCCGAGTACTGCCCTTCGGACTCTATACAGCCCCCAGAGTGTTCACAAAGTGCATGGCAGTTGTCACAGCTCACTTGCAACTACAGGGATTCCAGGTGTTTCCATACCTAGACGACTGGCACATTACCGCCCCCACCAGACATCTATTGGAAGCAGCCTTGGCATACTCTCTTCACACCGCAGGAAGGCTAGGCATAACTATAAACTGGCAAAAATCCAACCTGACCCCATCTCAGTCCATAGAATTCATTGGGGTCCTGTTGAATACAAAAAAACTGCAGAGCATCCATTCTAGAGCACAGAATCTTAAGGATAAAGCAACAAGCCATACTGATCCTTTCAAGAGAAAAATCCAAGGCCATTCTGTTCTCCAGCTGCTGGGTTCCATGGCAGCCTCCATCACTATTGCCCCCTTGTGAGGTTCCACATGAGGCTTCTACAATGGCTACTACTCACCCAGGTATCCCTTTGAGTACCCTCTATCATTCAAGATTCGGGTAATCCAGAGGTGTAAACAAGACTTAATTTGGTGGATGTCACAGAACCTGTCACAATGGTCTCTCCCCTTTACCCCCCCAACAGCCCAAGGCTACAGTGACCACGGATGCCTCCCTGATGGGACGGGGGGCTATTTCAGGGAAAGACACTCCAGGTCACGTGGTCCGAAATGGAGGCCCATCTGCATATAAATGTCCTAGAGCTAAGGGCGGTGCTTCTAGCATTGCAAGCATTCAGTCCCCTACTGCCGTCAGGGACTATTGCTATACAATCAGACAACATGGCAGTAGTCTGGTACATCAACAAACAAGGCGGAACCAAATCTTACCCACTTTGTCGGGAGTCTGAGAATATGGCAATGGGCGATGGCTACCAACCACTTTCTCATCACAACGCACATTCCCGGGAGCTCCAACATGATAGCAGACGGACTCAGCAGGTGCATTCTACAACCTCACGAGTGGTCCCTGAATCCTTTAGTAGCGGTGGAGATTTTCAGCCGCTGGGGTCTCCCTTGCTGCGACCTCTTTGCATCCCTGATCAATTACAAATGCAGCAATTACTTCGTCCTGATTCCCCCTCGAGGACAGCCACCCAGGGAAGCTCTAGTCCATGATTGGCCCTTTGGTCTACTTTATGCTTTTCCCCCTCTTCCCCAGTTCCTGAAGAAAGCCTGCCAGTTGAAGAGCAAAGTAATCCTCATAGCGCCATATTGGCCTTGTCATATTTGGTTCCCCTTTTTATGGCCTCACCTGCTAGATCAGCCATGGATTCTCAATCCAACTCCGGAGTTGATCTCCCATCCGCAGAACCTGATTCACTTCAACTTGAACCGCCTGAAGCTCACAGCTTGGCTCCTCCACTTCCTGTGATTGCCAGGCAGAATGATCTTTCTTCCCCAGTACATGACATTCTTATTGCATCTCATAAGTCTTCCACCAGAAATACATATCTCAGCAAGTGGAAAAGGTTTACTATTTGGCTGAAGGAAAAGCAGATAGATCCCTTTTCAACACCGATGCCGGTGATACTGGAATACCTGTCAAGTTTATTCCAGTCAGGCCTCTCTGCTTCTACAATTCGGGTTCATTTGGCTGCAATGTCTAATTTTCACAATGGTGTCCCAAGAGTCTTCCCTTATGTCACACAAATTATGCAAGACCTTTCTAAAAGGTGTAAATCATTTGAAACCCCCCATTTAGGGAACCTACCCAACCATGGGACCTGTTATTAGTCCTGCAAGCTCTGACAACGTCACCTTTTGAACCAGCTTCTTCATGCGACCTCAAGTTTCTTTCATGGAAAACGGTGTTCTTGGTTGCCATTACTTCTGCCAGACGTATTTCTGAACTTAAAGCTCTGTGCATCAAATGGTCCTACTTGACCTTTCATAAAGATAGAGTGTCATTGAGAACTAATCCTTCCTTTCTGCCAAAAGTGATCTCTGAAATGTCCATTAACCAAACCATTAAATTGCCAGTTTTCTTTCCAAATCATTCTAACAGGTGAGAGTATTGCTTACATATCCTAGATTCACAGGCAAATTAATTTCTACCTGGACAGGACTAAGGCTTCTCGCAAATCAGATCAGTTGTTCTTGGCCTATTCTGGACTAAATGGTTAAAAGACTGTGTAACTTTTATTTACAAAGAGCACAATATCCCTCTAACTACAGCCATAAGGGCTCATTCCACAAGGTCAGTAGCAACTTCTGCTGCCTTCCATGCCAGAGCTTCTTTACATGACATTTGTGCAGCTGCAACTTGGGCTAGACCTCATGCCTTCATCAACCATTACAAATTGGATTTGGCCTCCAGAGGAGGAAGAGCATCTTTTGGTTCAATAGTGCTCAGGAATGTCCTTCCATGAGAGTCTCCCACGAATAAAGGTAGCTGGGGACTCTGTCCCAGACATAAGGAATGAACGAGGATTAACAACATCAGATAAAGAAGCTATGTCTTACCATAATGTTCCATCTGTGTTGTTGATCCTCGTTCAGTCATTACGACCCTCCCTCCTTCCCCCTCCTGAGGCTTATAGTGGATCTCACCATCTGGTTCCGTTAGGTCATTTGACCAGAGGTAGCCTCTACCTTCTTTTGACTTGCAAACTCAATCTGAGGTAACAGGGAGAGGGGAATTCTGGGTAAGAGTTTAGCTCAAGAGTTTGTGGCTGGCGCGAGCTTGGAAGATGGCCGGCTTGGTTCCAAGGTCGGAACCGACTACCCAGACGTATTGACTGAACGAGGATCAACAACACAGATGGAACGTTATGGTAAGACATAACTTCTTTTTATAGGTGGAACTGGAACCTGATGTGCAATTGTGATTGATGTCTAATCAACAATCCAAAACACCAGAAACAAGCTTGGAACAAATGGCTTGCTGAAAGCTGGAAATACAGGCACTAGAATTGTACTTAAAGGAAACTTCAGTTAAAATCTTGTAGATTTAAAATCCAGTTTTTTGATTTATACATAAAATGTTGAGTACCTTTGTCTTTTTATGTGAAAGACTTCATCAGACAAACAATCAAGTTACATTCATGGTTAAAAAGTATTTTAACCAGTAGAAATCATTTAATAAAACAGTGTGATTTGTAAGCCTCCCAACAAGCTCCACCCAATTTATAAAACACTTTTACTTCATAGCAGTTTCTAAACTCAAATGATGCACTCTTGTGAGGTTAGCTTAGCAGTCAAGTTATCCACCCCAAAAGCAAAAGGCGCAAGGTTCAACTCTCATCTGGGCAAGCCACCAGGCTTGGTGGTTGTTACATTTATGTGTAAAATTAAAAACTCTGTAGTTGCGTTAATGTACTCGATAAATGTTGGGATGTCTTCTCTGTCCATGTCTCAGGGGATAAACATATCACCCAGGAATCTAGTATAAAATCCTACTTGAACAAATTGCGGTGAATGAAAGAGGGGGACCTTGGACTTTAACCCTTGAAAAGTGTGAACTGTATTGTCAGCTTTATTTGAATGCTGATATGTAGCCAGGTACAAGTGAAAATGAACCAGTAGCTTGTTTTTTTTAAACTAAGGGCTCAAGAGAGATAGAAAATGTATTTAAGTTGGTTTTATTGAGGAGTAGCATTCAATTTTAAGATTGAACTTATATTTATAAAATCTAACTTTTATGGGTGGCATCTGGAGCCTGGTGGCTTACCCCAGATGAGAGTTGAACATCGCACCCTTTGCTTGTGGGGTGGATACCTTGACTACTAAGGTAATCTCACAAGAGTGTGTCATATGAGTTTTGCAAACTGCTATGAAGTAAATGTGTTTTATGAATTGGGTGGAGGTTGTTGGGATGCTTGAAAATCACATGGATCTGATGGTATCCTTGTCATTATTCGTCATGGATGAGTTTTGGATCCGACCTCAGATCCGAGCCGCAGCTGTGGACAGATCCAGAGCTCAATCTCCTCCCCTTCCCATAATCCCTTGCTGACCTGTAATCCTCAGATTTCATTTGCTGCAGAAATGCTAGGACGTGATTCCATTGCTCAGCTCAGTCAGATAAGTGTTCACTTTTTGGGGTTTTTTGCTTAGTCTGTTTCAACCCTTCAGTTATTTTTGCAGTGTTTAGATTCCTTTTGGTCTAGTTACATTTAGGTCCCTCCCCTCCCAGTTCTTTTATTCAGTTCATTGGACGGGTTCTTGTTTCCCCATAATTAGTGGTTCAGTTTATTTTTATCTTTAAAAAAAAAAAAATCTGAGTAGTAGTACTTGTAGATGTCCTTCATGGATACATCTGCAGTCATAACAAATGGGTTGTCCTGTCATCAGGCAGCCCTTCGGTCGGCCGGATTCCAAAGTCTGGGTCCGGCTTCGGCTGATGTCGCACTTCACCCGACGTCATCTCTGCTGGTCTTCGGGTATAAAGGCATCAGCCGACGCAATTTTCCTCAGTCTTTCTTGCCGCATGGCACCCGAAGCAGAAGCTGTTCGCAAGTGCCGGTCGGTCAGATCCAGAGATTACTACTACCGAATACTACTTCGAAGACTTCTAAAAAGCTAAGTACCCCGTTGGGGACTCTTTCTTGCCTCAGCCGATGTCAGAAAAAGTCAATAACTGTTTAACTTGTGGGAAACAAATACCTCATAAAGATTTCCACTCTTACTGTTTGCCTTGCTTAGGCCCAGACCACGACGTAGCAGCCTGTTCGGCCTGTGCTTCCTTCAACCGACGAATGCTTAGGCGTCGGTCGGAGTTTGCTGAACAGTTTTTCGGCTCAGATTTTGCGTACATTATGCCGTCGGATCCTCCGACTACCCAAATTGTTAAAAAACGCAAAGAAAAAGAGTGACACTCGCGGTCCGCGGTTTCGGCCAAAACCACGGTTAAGCAAGCCGCGAGTGTCTCGGTTTCGGCCGAAACCGAGAAAACTGGTCAATCTTCAGCCGAATCCATGACTATTACTGAGGCTCCTGCTACCTTTCCTGAATCAGCCTCAGAAATTTTGCCTACAACTGTGGTTCCTACTGATCTATCAGACACCATCCCCTTGGATATCTCTACCCCAGCACGTGGTGCTGCTAGGCCTCCTGCAGCCATGTCTATTAAGGCCTTTGCCAGGGCTAAAGCAGCCAAATCAGCTAAATCAGTGCCTGTTAAACCACCCTTACTCAGGCCCACTTCTAGTTCACAAATGCTTACTCTGGCAGAAGATTTAATATCCTTAATTAGGGGATCCCAATCTCACCCAGACAGGGCCTCTCAGCCCCCAGAAAAGAGACCTAGAGCAGAGCGCCCCGAGCCTGTGTCCTCTGATGATTCTGCGGATGACTCAGACATTACAGACCAGCCAGAGGCTCCTTTTTCCAATTATGAAGATTCAGATGCTGAAGAATCCATTCCAGCTGCCTCTCCACCAGAGGAATTCTCCTTTGGGGAAACCTTACATGCCATGAGAGAACAATTCCAATGGCAGGGACAAGATTTCTCAGATTCAAGAAAAGGCTTAGGACTTTTCTGCACTTACCACAACATAGGCCCTTAGCTATACCTCCTGTCCTATCTGTTGTGGACGATGCATTTAATGATGTCTGCACTGCACCTGATTCTTTACCTCCAGCCCCTGCCAAACCAGATAGATTTTACAGGGTGCCAGACACTCATCACCACCTATACAAGGCCCCACTTGCAGACCCGAAACTATATCCCAGGGGCCTCAAGGCAGTAGCCTCGACCACAGCAAAACCCTATTCCCTCTGAAAGGGAATCCAGGTCCTTAGAGAGATGGGGAAAAAGTCTACACCTCTGCTACTCTCTCAGCTAGAGCTTTAAACTGTCAGTTTCACATGATCCAATACCAAGAGTTTATGCTTGATCAGTTAATTAAAAAGCTGTCCTCTGATGAATCTTTAGATAAGAAATATGTATTAGAAATGGTGAATAACATCCAACAGGTTAGTAACCATTCTTTAAAATGTGGCTATGATGCACTGGAGGCTTCATTTAGATCAGCCATGACTGGCACAGTGATAAGAAGGCATGCATGGTTGAAAGAACAGGTCTTGCCGGATCATGTTAAAGCTAAGCTATTGGATGCTCCTATGGATAAGGCCAATCTATTTGGGGAACCTGCCCAGCAGGTAATGAAGAAAATGGAAGAGAAGGCAAAATCTGTACAAACAGTTAAAGATTTCCTACAGGTTCAGCCCCCAAGGTTTAGCAGGAACTGGCCTGCCAAAAATTGGTCCTTTCCTGACTCCACAAGATCCCAAAGGGGCAGGAACAGACGCTCTAGGGGCAGAAATCAATCCAGAGGAGGTGCCTACAGAGGACGACAGTGGCAAGGCAATAACCGAGGCACAGACACAACCACTGCCACTGCAACAGGACAATCACAGTGACTTGGCTCTGACTCCGCCTACCAGGGAGCAAATAGCAGCACCATTAGGCGGAAAGTTAGCCTTATTCTCGAAAAATTGGCACTATATTACAAAAGACAAGTGGATTTTGCAAACCATAGACCAAGGCTACCGGTTCCACTTCCACACTTTACCAGTAAAAAGAGGAATGCCAAACCTGCCCCCAAATCAAAAAAATAGAAGCCCTGCACCAGATAGCGGAATTAATAAAGATGAGAGCTGTGGAAAGGGTACCAATAACAGAACAGGGCAAAGGATTCTACTCCAGACTATTCCTAGTACCAAGAAAAGAAAAAAACTGGAGACCTATTCTCGACCTGTCCATCTTAAACACATACATCATTGTCCCAAAATTCAAAATGCTGACCCTACAGCAACTTCTTCCCATGCTGGGCAAGGAGTGTTGGCTGGTAACTCTAGATCTCAAGGAGGCATACCTGCACGTCCCCATTCGACCAAATTGCAGAAGATACCTCAGATTTCTTGCAGGATCAGAGCATTATCAATTCTCAGCATTGCCCTTTGGCTTATCTACTGCGCCAGAGTATTCACAAAATGCCTGGCATCAGTAATCGCTCACTGCAGAGTACAGGGAATCCAAATTTATCCATACCTGGACGACTGCCTGTTACAAGCGGACAACAAAAGCAAGCTGACAACAGATTTACAAAGGGTCATTTACTTGCTACAAGCCCTGGGATACACAGTCAATTTTCAAAAGTCAAGGCTGATACCATCCCAGACAAGAACTTTCTTGGTGAATTGGACACAGTAAAACAGATGGCATTCCTAACTGCAGAAAAACAAAAAGAACTCCCTCTTTACTTCTTAGCATTAACAAAGCAGAACAAACTAACAGCAAGAAAAGTTCTGCAGGCCTTGGGCTTCATGGCATCATGCATAATCTTGGTCCCACATGCCAGACTGCATATGAGAAAGTTACAGTAGTACCTAAAGAATTTATGGTCTCAACACAGGCACAGCTTAGAAACAGAAATACCACTAATCCCATACTTAAAACAGGAGTTCCTATGGTGGGCTCGGGCATGCCAGTCAAACCCAGGCTTACCCTTCCACAACTTTCGAGCAAACCAAACCATCACAACGGATGCCTCAGACCTAGGATGGGGGCACACATGCTGGACAAATGCGCATAAGGACTGTGGACTCAGGACCAGCTGCACCTGCACATAAACCAAAAAGAAATGCTGGCAGTAAAACTGGCAATCCTAAAATTCAGACCATTCCTCAAAGAAGGCCATTTGATGATAAGGACAGACAACACCACAGTCATGTGGTACATCAACAAACAGGGAGGCACTCATTCTTACCCCCTATGCAGAATGATTTTGGACCTTTGGAATCTGGCTCTCAGCTACAACATCCAGTTACAGGCAATATTTGTGCCGGGAAAAGAGAACACCCTAGCAGACATTTTAAGCAGAACCACCTCGGATGCTCACGAATGGATGCTACACCCAGACATCTTCAAGGTCATCACAAAGAAATGGGGAATGCCACAAATAGATCTATTCGCTTCCCCACAAAATCACCAGCTCAAAAAATTCTGCACAAGGACATTCCACCCACTTGCATGGAAGGTGGACTCTCTATCCTTCAGCTGGAAAGGCCTGACAGCATATGCATTCCCACCTCTTCCCTTGATGCACAAGGTACTACTGAAAATCAAAGAGGAACGTCCAAGGATAATTCTGATAGCTCCGAACTGGCCAAGACAACACTGGTACCCATTGCTGAGGAGCATGTCTCGAGAAAATGTGGTCAATACCCCTGATGCCTCTGATGTTAACTCAGAACAACTACAACATCATACATCCAAACCTAAAAACCTTGCAACTGACTGCCTGGAACATCACATAGCAGTAACTAACCCAGACCTTTCACAAAGGGTTAAAGACATTATCCTTGAAGCCCGCAGACCTTCAACAAGAAGGAACTATGCAGGAAAATATAAAAGGTTCGTCATTTGGAGTACTGAAAGAGGAAAAGATGTGTCGAACATAGATATTGCTAACATTCTGGAGTACTTGGCAGAGCTTCTACATACAGGCCTGTCCTATTCCTCCATCAAGATACATGCATCAGCTATTTCAGCAGAATACAGCTTTGATCCTCCTGTCTTTTCACATCCTCTACTCAGGCAGTTTCTCAGAGGGATCAAGAATGTAAAACCTCCTAGGAAACCACCATTACCAGCATGGGACTTGAATTTTGTACTAGAAAAGTTGACACTCCCTCCGTTTGAACCAGCAGCAACAGCAGATCTACAACACCTGTCATGGAAAACTGCTTTCCTACTGGCTATTACTTCAGCAAGGAGGGTTTCGGAACTACAGGCCTTAATGGCAGTGCAACCCTTCCTAATCTTCCATCAAGATAGGGTGTCCATGAGAACTAATCCTACATTTATGCCTAAGGTGGTATCCAGAGTGTCTTTAAACCAGGCAATCCACCTACCTACCTTCTTTCCCAATCCACAAAACAGAGGTGAAAGAATAATGCATACCTTGGATGTACATAGACAGTTACGCTACTACCTGGACAGAACCAAAGGTAACAGAAAACTGACCAGCTCTTTGTAGCCTATGCAACAGGAAGGGAAGGAAAAGCAATTTCCAAACAGACAATCTCCAAATGGATAGGAAATTGCATAAGATTCTGTTACTCCTACCATGGAAAACCAATTCCACAGAACATAAGACCTCATTCTACAAGGGCTACAGCCACTACCACAGCTTTCTTAAGAGGAGTGGCAACCAAGGACATTATTGAGGCGGCTACTTGGACCTCTGTGCATACATTTGCCAAGCATTATAATTTACCTCTATATTCTAGATCCCGAGCAGGGTTTGCCACTGCTGTACTGCAAGGGATCCTGACTACACCATAATTATTATTCCTCCTCCCCTAGTTTGGCTATGGTATTCTACCCATTTGTTATGACTGCATATGCATCCATGAAGGACAAAGTACAGTTTTGTACCTACCATAAATGTAGATGTCCGAACTGGATAGCATCTGCAGTCAGGATTACCCTCCCTCCTTCCCCTCTGCGGTACTCCTAGGGTATTTACCCTCCTAATAGCTAGCTGGGAGTCTCTTATGGTGTATTTGTTTGTATATATGTACATACATGTTTATTTTTTGTGTTTGCCTTCTACTATTTTGGAAACGTTGGCATTTATCCAAAATTTAGCTTTCCAAGAGGGCAATTGGCATCTGGGGCAAGAAACACTGAGGAAAATGGCATCGGCTGATGCCTTTATACCCGAAGACCAGCAGAGATGACGTCGAGTGAAGTGCGACATCAGCCGAAGCCGGACCCAGACTTTGGAATCCGGCCGACCGAAGGGCTGCCTGACGACAGGACAACCCATTTGTTATGACTGCAGATGCTATCCAGTTCGGACATCTACATTTATGGTAGGTACAAAACTGTACTTTTTAGGTTTTGGTTAGTGCTTTTCTCATCTTTGGGGGGGTAGTGTGTGTGCGGCCTCCCTCTTGTTTTGTGTGCGTTTGTGTCTAACAATATGTCTGAGAAACCTTCTTGCTTTAAGAGGTGCTCCTTATGCCATCAGAAGATGTGTGTTTATTGTTTAGGAGAGCCCCATCTCCAGATTGAATGTGAGATTTCTGCCAGATTCAGACCAGTGGCTCTCGTGGACCACAGAAACAAGCTTCTCTTAAAGGGGTTAGCTAAGGGTGCCCCACTTACCTCGGGTTCCCCCTCCTCAGCTTCTCAGGACCCACAAAAGAGGTCATTACCCCTTCCTAAAGGGCCTCCTCCTAAAAAGCCGAGGCTCTTGGATCACATTTCCCCAGATCAGAGTCCATCCTCTTCGGCTTTGGATCCAGGCTTTTCTGCCCCTTGGATCCGAGACTTTGACTCTTCTGAGGTCTTCGGATCTGACTTGTTATAAGCCTTCCCAAGATCCATCACTTTCTTCGAATCTGTCCAGCACTCAGGCCAAAGCATCTGATCCTACTAGGGCTTCAGATCCCATGGTTGTCTCGGATCCGATAATCATAGGTAACTCTCCCTCCAGATCTAGGTCTTCGGGTCCAAGGTGCTAGAGTCCGTCTCCTTCCAGGGATCTCAGGGCTTTCTCTAGGTCTCCTGCTAGGTTGAGATATTCTTACATATCCTCTTAAGTTTTCCAGGAGTTTACTACTGGTAGATATGGACAGGTTGATGAGGAGTTTCCTCAAGGGCCAGATCAAGCTGGGCTTGTTACCTTCTCCAGCTCAGTTGCCTAGGGGGTTCTATCCATCCACAGGGCTTCATTGTCCTCTTCCCACCCATGTGGGCCCAGAATGCCAGGACCAGAGCATTCCCTGTGAGAGGCCATTGGTGTCCAGTATCACTCCCTTCCTGACAGGGTCTCTGGTGGGTTCTTTACTGTTGCCCGTGGAACAGGATCTGCCTAGATCCCGTGAGGTCGGTGCTGACTCCTTGGGGGTGGGGTTGGGCCTGGAGTTTTTAGACCATTCTTTTCCCTTGGAGGCTTCGGCACTGGACAGCTTGGGGCCAGTATGGGTCCCTTCTTCACTCCAGGGTAGCTGCAGCAACGGGAGAGGATGGGGGCTTTGTCCAGTCCGTCGGCTTTCCGGGTGGTAGAGAGGACTTTTTCCAGCTTGCTTGTCTCTTCACTTTTGTCTCTGTGTCCTTCCCAACCCTTCTTGGCTTTGGGCAGCAAGGCCTCATCATCCATCCAGGGTCAGCCCTCCCATGAACCTGTGAACACATTCAGACGGGCACTACCCCACTTGATGTCCCGGTTTCTTCTGAGTCCTCCCCAGAGCCTGCTGTGGAGGAGCCCCTTCAGAAGAAAGCATGTAAGAGGAGACACTTGGACTTCCCTAGAGAGTCCCTCACTGAGGACATGAATTTCAAGGAGGGGACTGGTCTTCCAGACTTCCTCCTGAGGATGTCCTTTGGGCACATCCTTGAAATTCTCAAGCAAAAAGGCGTTTGGTCTTCCCCCACCCCATCTTCAGAGGAATCTCTGTTCCTGAAGGCCATTGAGACGGGCCCGTCTTCTACCTGGGTGTCAGTGCCTGCTGACGAGCTTGTGGAACTCATCACCAGCAGGGCTTGGAAGGAGCCAGACACAGTGGAACCAGTAGCCAAAAAGGCAGGTAACTTAATCAGTCCCCTGAAAGATAAAGCTTTTTTGGAGTAAGGGCATCCCTGTTGATGCCATCATGGTGGCCGCTACTACTAAAAAGGAGCTAGTGGAGCAGAGCTCCTCAGTCCATCCATGAATAGGGAATCTCGGGCTGTCGACCATTTTGGAAAGCACATGTTTGCCTCAGCTACATTTGGACTGAGGGCAACCAGCTACATGGCACTTTTCACCCAGCTTTAGAAGGATTTTGTAACGGAGCTCACCACCTCCTTCACAGAGTTACTGCCCCCGGAGAGTCTCAAGCTGTTCTCTCCTAAGCTAGCCACTCTGACTTCCCTGTCTAATGCTTTGATGAAGTTGATCTCCAACTCTGGGGAGGCCACCTCTCAAGCTGTGGGTACAGGGATTGCCATTAGACGTCATGCCTAGCTTCACTTTTGTGGGTTTGCTGAACCCTTTAAGGCATCTTTTCCTAACGCTCCCTTTGACAGTTCAGCCGTGTTTGGAAATGCTAACCCAAAGAGAGCAGGAGGGGAAAACTTTGTCCGCTGTCAGAATCAAGTTTTCTATCCCTCAAAGATCTTTCTCTAAGATTCAGAGGTAGTAAGAAGCTTTGGTTCCACAGGACCCAGTCTTTCTTCCAGGATGCTCCCTTGGAATCCACTTCCACAGGCCTGTTCAATGGTAGACACCATCCCAGATGTAGAGAGAGTCTTCAAAATCAGGACTCATAAGAACTCTTCCCGAAGAAACCCCCCAGCGGTCCTGAAGTTGCCCAGCTGTCCTGCCCTGGAGGCAGTCGGTAGATGTTTCTCCCTGCACTCATGAACCTGGAGAAATATTACCTCAGATCAGTGGGTGTTAAAGATTATTTCCAGGGTTACTCCTTCCCTTTCTTCAACCCTCTCCCATGCCAAAATCTCTCCCGGACATTCCACCCTGCCAACGGGAGTTGGCCCACCTTGAGGTCCTAGGCCTTCTTCGAAAAAGAGCCATTTAAGCAGAGGTCTCAAGAGTACAATTAGGGTCTGGAACTTGACCTCACTTCTTTTTGGTGCCAAAAAAGACCAGGGACCTGTGTCCAGTTTTGGACCTCAGCAATTTGAACCTGAGTTTAGAAGGCCAAATTCCGGATGGTCACTATTCAGTCCATTCAGCCTCTGTTGCGCAAGGATAATTGGATGTGCTCAGTGGATCTCAAGGACGCATACTATCACATCAAGATCGACAGATGCTCCAGGAGACGACTGTGCTTTTGAGTAGGGCCAATCATTACCAGTTCAGAGCCCTGCCCTTTGGACTCACCACAGCCCCCTGGGTATTTACCAAGTGTATGGCAGTGGTGGCAGCTCATCTCAGGCTGGAAGGCTCCCAGATCTTCCTATACCTAGACAGTTAGCTCCTCACGGCCCCCACTAGGCATCTGCTGTCAATAGCCACCAACTATACTCTCAACCTTTTTCAAAAGCTCAGTATCATGGTCAGTCTGCCCAAATCCAACCTTTGTCCATTCCAGAACCTGGGATTTATCGAAGTTCAACTGGACATGGTGTCGGAGACTACAACATTGTCCCTGTGCAGAGTTCATCTCTTTCGGGATCCAGTATCTAACTTGCTGGCTCTGGAGCTTCCCACAGCTCTTCTAATTTTACAGGCGTTTGGTTCAGTGGTGGTGGCTGCATTCATTTAGTCCCACTCACCAGGTGTCACATGTGGGTTTTGCAGTGGACCCTAGCTGTGCAGTGGTCTGCTCAGGTCCATCCCATGTCCACACCCATCAGGATGACTTACGTATGCAGAAATCACCTTGCTTGGTGGCTTCAGTCTCAGGCTGTATTTCTCAGTATGCTCTTTTGTCTTTCCCCACCCAAGGCCACAGTGACTACGGACGCCTCCCTGCTGGTGTGTGTGTGTGTGTGTGTGTGTGTGTGTGTGGGGGGGGGGGGGGGGGGGGGCATTTTCAGGAAAGGATGGTTCAAGGCACATGGTCCCCCATACAGACCAAATTGCACATAAATGTCCTAGAGATGAGAGCAGTCCTTTTAATGTTGCAAGCCTTTCAGAAGACTCTCCCTCTCAGGACTATAGCTATTCAGATGGACAACATGGCTGTTGCCTGGTATATCAACAAGCAAGGGAGTAAACAGTCTTATCCCCAGTGCAGGGAGGCCATGAGATTGGGGGAATGGGCGATGTCTTCCAGGTGATTTCTTCTTGCATCTTACATTCCCAGCAGCACCAGTATGTTGGCCAATACTCAGCAGATGCTTCTTGAGTCCTTACGAGTGATCCCTGAATCCGTCAGTGGCACATTAGATTTTCGACCATTGAAGTCAACCTTGCCACTTTTTGCCTCTCCGGTCAACCACAAATGTAGCACCTACTTTGCCCTGAACCTCCCAAAGGAGGAGTTACCCAGGGATGTTCTGATTCACAATTGGCCATCAGGACTCCTTTATGCTTATCCCCCCACTCCTCTGATTCCCAGGCTCTTACAGAAAGCCGTCCGCCTGAAGACTCCTGTCATTCCCATTGCCCTCTTTTAGCCTTGTCACATGTGAATGTTCCTTCTTCAGTCTTATCCAAGATATTCTCCATGGATATTGTATCCAGCTCCAGGTCTCATCTCCCATCCTTGGGGGCTTCCCCTTCTCAACCTTCAGACTCTTTATCTTACCACTTATTTTTTCCAGTTCCAGTTATCCTTTCTCAGTCCAGGCTTCTCTCTCTCCAGTAAGACATATTATTTTGGTGTCTTAGAAGCCATCTACAAAAAAAGGTGTACTCCAGTAAATGGGCAAGGTTTGCTATTTGGACTAGACAACGCAATTTAGATTCCTTCTCAGCCCCAATTTCTGGTATTTTGCTGTTCTTGACTTATCTTGACTTACACCTGGGGTCAAAATGGACTTGCTACTGTATCAAGCCTGGCTAATCCTTTCTCTAGATTATGTACAGATGCTATGTGTATGGATTGTCTTGATGTTCTTCTGTAAATATTCTATCAATGTCTAAATGTTCTTCTCCAAATATTCTATCATGCTGTTCGAGATATGTGATATGTAATGATGTTTTTGTGATATGTAATGATGTTATTTTACTGTTGGGAGCTTTTCTCCCCGGGCCTCCGCTGTAAATGGACAAATATTCTATCATGCTGTTCGAGATATGTGATATGTAATGATGTTTTTGTGATATGTAATGATGTTATTTTACTGTTGGGAGCTTTTCTCCCCGGGCCTCCGCTGAAAATGGACATATATCCAGTCGGACTATCCCGGTTAACAAATGTAAAATAAAAAATAAATAAATAAATATCGGTATCAGGATGTTGCTAGCTTTTCCACAATTAAGCTGTTTTGCTGTTCTTGACTTATCTATATCAGTACGGTGCTAGCTTTTCCACGGTTAAGCTCCAGTTGGCGACCATCTCTAATTTCCATTTGAATGAAGGCCTCACCTTTTCTTCAAAGCTTTGCAAAGCCTTCTTCAAGGGGGAAGATCCTTCGCCACCATGGGATTTAATGCTAGTGTTGCAGCCTTTGACACAAAAGCCCTTTGAACCAGCTGCATTGTGTGGTCTTAAATTTCTTTCTTGGAAGATGGCTTTCCTAGTGGCTATTACCTCTGCCAAAACAGTCTGTGAGTTACAGGCTCTCAGTATTAAACCCCCTTTCCTGGACTTCCGCAAGGATAGGGTTTCCCTAAGAACAAATCCCTCATTCGTTCCTAAAGTAGTTTTGGAAGTTAACCTCAGTCAGTCTATTCAACTGCCAGTTTTCTTTCCCGAATATTTTAATCGGGGGAAATACACTGTGCATTGCCTAGCTGTTCACAGGTGACTACAGTTTCATCTTAAGAGGTCTGAGGAATTTCTAAAGTTGGAACAGCTTTTGTGGCCTCTTCCCAGGCCAGATCAGGCCTGCTTGTCTCTAAAGTGACTATTTCCAGATGGATTGCTAGTTGTATTTCTTACATTTATGATAGCAGGCATTTGGAGCTTCCCAGACCAGTTAAGGCCCATTCTACTAGGTCGGATTACATCTTCTGCCTTTCTAGACAGAATTTCTCTGGACGATATTTGTGCTGCTGCTACTTGATCAAGCCGTCACATCTTTGTCTCTCACTACAAGTTGGATATGGTGTCTAGGAACAGAGCTTCTTTTGATTCCTATGTACTACAGCAAATCCTTCAATGTGGCCACGCAAGGTCCAAAGTAGCTGGGGGCTCTGACCCATCCATGATGAGTAATGACATGGATAGCATCAGATAAAGAGTTAAGTACTTACCATAACTTGGAATCTATGCTGTCCAATGTCATTATTCATCATGCTCCCGCCCTCCTTCCCCCCTTCCTTCTGGGGACCTGGGGATTTTGGAGTAATATTCCCTTTGGGGGTAGTATGTCTTTGGGGCAGACAGTGCAGTCCTTTTTCCTTGTATAGCAGACTCGATCTGAGGGTTACAGGTCAGCAGGGGATTATGGGAAGGGGAGGAGCTTGACCTCTGGATCTGTCCACAGTTGTTGGCTTGGATCCAAGGTCTGATCCAAGACCCATTTGTGATGAATAATGACACTGGGTAGCACAGAGTCCAAGTTGTTTTAAGTACATAACTCTTATTTTATTAAGTGATTTTTTATTGGTCTAAAATACTTTTTTAAGCATGAACGTAATTTGATTGATTGTCTGATGAAGTTTTTCACATAAAAAGACAAAAGCACTCATAATTTTATGTATAAATAAAAGGAATGGATTTTAAATCTACAAGCAGTGATTTAAAAAAAAAACATCTGAAGTTGTCTTCATTTGCTCTTCAACCTATGGGACACGGATCCAAGATGGATCTGACTTGGCTGCATTTCTCCAGCATCTGATCTGAGCTCCAAACTCCTCTTACCTACAGTGCCCCTGTCTCCTCCCTTCAGATCTCGTGTAAGCATTGTGATCCATTTGCTCTAAGCCATTTTGGGTAGGTATGTTTAAATTTCTGCTTTAGATCATCTTTCTATCTCAAAATTCATTCTTTCTGTCTTTTCCTATCACCTCCCCTTCTGTGTTTCGCATCAGTTTAAAAAAAAAAATAAAAACTCTTCTGTCTTTAGGAGTGTGTGTGCGATTTTTTTTTTTTCTACAGTTTGGGCCTCTCCCAGTGTCCCCTCCCGTGGAGGGTCTTGTGACATCACTGGCATGGAAGGAGCCCAACACGGTAGAGCCTATCCCCAAGTGCCCTGATAAGGTCCTCAGCACCTCCAAAGACAAACCACATAGGTCAAAGGGACCCCTGTTGATGCCATGGTGATGACGATGGCCACCTAGAAGGAGCTTGCACAGGAGAGCCCTGTGGTCCACTGTCCGGACCGAGAGTCTAGGACTTTGGACTGTTTTAGGAAGTGGGCTTGTACTTCAGCCACATTCTCTGTCCTTGCTCTGAACTATATGGCACATATTTAGGCATCAGCGAGACCTGGTGAAGGAGGTCACAGAGTCTTCCCCAGGGTCCAAGTCAGCAGAGTATAAGAAGGTTTTCTGCACCCTCACCTTTATTGCCAGTACCTCTATGCGGCTTCTCTCTGTCATGCTTCTGAGGACGCCTCTAGAACTGCCAGAGCAGGCATTGCCATCAGGTGTCATGCCTGGCACTGACTTTGTAGCTTCTCGGAGCCCTTCAAGGAGTCTTTTACAAATGCTCCATACGATGGTTCCACACTCTTTGGAAAGGCAGTACATGACATCCTGGTAATGTGAGAGAAGGACAGGAAGACTCTGAAATCCGCATCTCAACCCCTCAACGATCCTTCTCCAGGAATCAGCGAGGGGGGGGGGCGAAGAAATTGTGGTTCTGGAAGTCTAAGGATCATTCCCAGGATGCTCGGGACTCACCCTCCTCCAGAGGCACAGGGGGATTCGACAGATGTTGCCCTCATGGCAGAGGAGGCCCAAGGAACCAAGGGTCTCGGGATTCGTTTTCAGACAGGCCCACGCAGCAGCCCTGAAGGGTTGCCCGGCTACTTGTCTCTGCAGGCAGTCGGGGTCAACTGTCACTACACCCAACAGCCTCTGGGAGTCAATTACCGATGATCAGTGGGTGTTGTGAATCATATCCAGAGGATATTCAATCCCCTTCTTTCAAAGGCCAATTCAGGCCATGTCCCTCCCTGACGTTCCACCCATGCAAAGTTAGGCAGCAGCACAGGAAATTTCCAAGCTGCTAGAAGAACGAGTCATCCAGACCATCCCCCAGACCAGTCCGGATTAGGCATCTCTTCCAGGTTCTTTTTGGTGCCAAAGAAAATGGAGGACTTGAGGCCAATTCTGGATCTCTCTACCCTGAGTCTGTCAGTTGCCAAGACGAAATTCCATATGGTCACACACTAATCCATCCTGCCCTTCTTGCAGGAGAATGACTGGCTGTACTTAGTAGACCTTCAAGATGCATACTATCACATCAAAATGGACATATGCTATCTGAGTTTCTCCGCTTCCGGCTGGGGGCTGATCATTACCATTTCAGAGCGCTACCCTTTGGTCTCACCACAGCCCCCAGGGTTTTCACAAAAGTGATGGTGGTGGTAGCAGCTCACCTGAGACTGCAGGGCTTCCAGGTCTTTCCTTACCTGGATGATTGGCTCCTCTCCAGCCCCCTCCAGGCATCGACTCTGCCAAGCCTGAGACTTTCTAGTCAAAACCGCCCACTCGTTGGGTATCAACATCAATCTCAACAAATCTCTGTTAAAACTAGTTCAAGTTCTGGATTTCATTGGAGCCCGTTTGGATACCATTTAGACCAAGGCTTTCCTGACAACCGATAGACTTCACTCCCTCAAACATCATGTCTTGGCAGATTCTTCAAGTTCCATGTCCTTTAGCGGAGATTGTTTTAAGGACATTGGGGTTTATGGCGGCCATGTTCACCCTCATCCCCACAGCTCGGTTACATGCGAGGGTGCTCCAGTGGACCCTGGCGGTCCTGTGGTCCTTTCTGGATCTACCACTATCACATCCTATTCATCTGTCCCGGGCATGCAAAGATTATCTTCTTTGGATGCTGTCCCCAGAACTACTTCATGGTCACCCATTTATTCTCCCCACCCCTCTGACGAAAGTGACCACAGACACCTCCCTGCTAGGGTCGGGAGGGCATTGCTTGGACGGACAGTAAGGCACATGGTCTTCCCTGGAGACCCAGTTGCATATCAACATCCTGGAGATGAGGGTGGTGCTATTGGTGTTGCAAGCTCTTTATGCCCATCTTCCCTAGGGACGATTGCCATCCAGACCGACAATATGTCGGTAGTTTGGTATGTCAACAAAGAGGGAGGGGACCAGGTTTTGTCCACTTTGCCGTGAAGCCATGAGATTGTGGGAGTGGGCGATCTCCACCAGCTGTTTTTTGGTGGCAGCGCACACTCCAGAGAGGTCCTACATTCTAGCGGACAGGCTAAGCAGGTCTATCCTGATGCCTTACAAGTGGTCTCTGAAATCTTCAGTTGTGAAGCAGAGCTTGCTAAAGTGGGGTCAGCCTTGCTGCGATCTCTTCGCCTTTCCTTCCAGTGCGAAGTGCGGTGAGTTTTTCACTCTGAAACCCCCCTCTGGGGGAGCCCCCCCAGAAACACTTTAGTTCATACTTGGCCCTCTGGTTTTCTCTATGCTTATCCTCCTCTTCCCCTTATTTCAAAACTCATCCAGACAGCTCAACAGCTGGGGAGCTCGGTCATCTTCATTGCCTCTAGGCCTTGCCAAGTATGGTTCCCTTCTCTGTTGCCTAATGTAGTGTGTCCTCCCTGGTCATTGGATTCAGTTCCGAATCTGATCTTGCATCCCTCAGGGATCCCACATCCAAATCTGGCCAGTCAGAAGCTCACAGCTTGGCTGCTTCAGTTCCCGTGATAGTTAGGACTCCCGGGTTATCTTCTCCGATTAAGATTTTGGTAGCAGCTCATAGATCTTCCACGAGGAAGGTTTATTTTAGTAAGTGGAAGTGTTTCTCAATTTGGGCAGCCCAACGGGATTTGGATCCCTTCACTGCCTCGGTTCCTGTTATCTTGGAGTTTCTGGCAGGCATTTGTCAGCAGGGTGCCAGTTTCTCTGCAATTAAAGTTCAATTGGCAGCTGTTTCTAATTCCCACATAGGGGATAATTCAGCATCTTTAGCCTCTTCTAAGCTCTGCAAAGCATTTCTGAAGGGTACCTTTCTTCTCAGGCCACCGATCAAAGACCCTGCACCTCCGTGGGACCTTACTCTGGTCCTTCAAGCCTTGATTTCTTCCCCTTATAAAGCTACTGCTTCAGCGGATCTACAATTCCTGTCTTGGAAGACAGCCTTCTTGCTTGCTATTACTTCAGCTAAAAGAGGGTGGGAGCTTTAGGCTTTATCAATTAAGCCCCCCCTACATGTTTTTCCATAAAGACAGAGTTTCTTTGCACACTAATCCTTCCTTTCTGCTAAAGTGGCCTCAGAATCAAACATCTATCAGGTTATCAACCTCCCTGTCTTCTTTCCGAACTTTCAGAATAAGGGAGAGTATAAATTGCACCTGCTGGATGTTCATAGACAATTATGTTTTTACTTACACAGAAGAAAGGCTTTCCGCAAGTCTGATCAACTCTTTGTTTCTGATTCTAAGCCTTTTTTAGGGAAGTCTATATCTAAGGTCACCATTAGATTTCTCAGTGTATACACTTGACGTATTCAGCCAAGGGAGTGCCTCCACCAGGTCCTGTTAAGGCCCAGTCTGCTAGATCTATGGCTACTTCAGCCACCTTTTGATCCAGAGTTTCCTTGGATGACATTTTGCTCTGCGGCTTCCTGGGTATCTTCATATACCTTCATCTCCCATTATAAGTTGGATCTTCTCTCCAGAAGTAGGGCATCCTTTGGCTCTGCCTTGTTACGCAATATCCTTCCATGAGGGACTCCCAGGTGTCTGGTAGCTGGGGACTCTGTCCCACAGGTTGAAGAGCAGATGAAGACAACAACTTCAGATAAAGAAGTTATGTACTCACCATAATGTTCCATCTGAGTTGTTGCTCTTCATTTGTCTTTAACCATCCCTCCCTCCTTCCCCCTGCCTTATATGGGCTGTGTGGTGCTCTGGCTAGATAAGACATGGCCCTTTCCTTGGCATAAACAGTTGTTTCTGTTGATACTGTCTGAGTGTTCTGGTGTCAGGGGGTAAGACATTGTATCAGGTTGGCTTGCTATGGGGACAGCAAACTCGATCTGAAGGGAAGAAGAAGACAGGGGCATTATGGTTAGGGGAGGAGCTTGGAGATCAGATGCTGGAGAAATGTGGCCAAGTTGGATCCATCCCGGATCCGTGTCTCACAGGTTGAAGACAAATGAAGAGCAACAACTCGGAACGTTTTGGTGAGTACATAACTTCTTTTAACTGATTTTTCTTTTAAGTACAGTTCTGGTGCCTGTATTTCCAGCTTTCAGCGAGCCGCTTGTTCCAAGTTTGTTTATTTTGAGGGATGTATTGAGAAAACTAGAAGTGAAAGTTTAACAAGAAGGTATATTTCTGAAGACTTACATGAGAATATTTGGTATGGAAGACAGATTAGTGCTTTGTTCCACAAGATACAGTAACTGGTCTAGATGAAATAAACATCATATTTCACACGAGCATGCTTATTTAATTGAAAGCTGTTAAGTAACTAATAATAACTGCTTCTAAAAGCTAACAAATCTGTAGAATATGTAGGGAATGGGTAGTGAATATGATGTAAGAGTTATTAATGACAGTAGAAATTACTTCAGAAAGGCTAGCTAGTGAGTGGGATAAAATGAAAATGGAATTTTAAAACATGGTAGAAATAAGAGAAAATGATAAGGAAAAAAATAATAGGAATAGGAATTATTTAGAGGGGCTGACAGATATTAACATATTGTAGAATGAGAGTCTCACAGTACAAGAGAATCAACTGGGGACTGTGAAAAGGACAATAAGAGAGTATTTGGACCGTATGCATAAGTTTGGAAAAGTTGCTATTGAGCATTTTTTATAACAGCTGTGGAGAGCAAACACTTTTAGCACAGTAACTGGGCAACAGATAGTAGGAGGAGTTGTAGCTAAGCATAGGAAGCATATGGCAAGAAAAATAACCAGAGATCCTATAGATGTATTAAAGATATTGTGGAAATGTTATGGAAATTTGCATAAATTAAAGGAATGATAAGACCAGGAAAAGGCACTCACAGAAATATTTGTGAAAGACTTAATTATGCCAGTGACAGAGGAAGATGAAGTTCAGCACATTAATAGCTTAAGCAGGAAGAGATTAAATAAAAACATTGCTATATAATCAATCAACAGGGATGTCTTCAGGAACAGATGGTATTTATTTGGAAACTTGGAAGCTAGGAGGGAAGAAATGTGGAAGCTTTGTTTAACAATATTTTGAAAGGGGAGAGCATCATCATCTTGGTCGAAAAAGGGGGGAGAAGCTGTATTATACAAAGAGGGTAAGAGTCTTCAGATTTGGTTTCATATAGGCCAGTTTAACTTTTAAACCATGATTTTAAATTAATTGTCTGTACTATTAGTTAACAAAAGGTCAAAGATGTTACCAAATTGGCAGGTATGGATCAATGCAGTTTTGTGGAGAGAGGGCAAATATTCAACATTAATAGAACAGTTGCGGTGGTGGTGCTGCGGTAGCGTTGTCGCCTCACAGTTAGACGTTGCCCATTCGATTCTCAGTTAAAGCGTCTTCTGTGTGTCAACATGCGTGAATGGGCATTCCTTCGTTGAAGGTTGTGCGTTAGGCCCGGCAAGCCAGCAAGTGAAAATCTACTGCCAATCATTAGCGGACCGGAGTTT
This sequence comes from Protopterus annectens, assembly GCF_019279795.1. NCBI lineage: Eukaryota > Metazoa > Chordata > Ceratodontiformes > Protopteridae > Protopterus > Protopterus annectens. Next base: position 1,088,194,478 of record NC_056743.1, on the reverse strand, counting down.
CGCTGTGGCGACCCCTAACCAGGAAAAGCCGAAAGACACAATCAGTAGAACAGTTGTGGTCTAGAAGGAAGTGGAGTTAAGAGGACACTGTTCTTGCTGCTGAGTGTTGATTCAGAGTAAGCATTTTATACAGTTGGATGGGATTTTGAGTATGGCAGAGGTAACATTTGTGTCCCCTGATAGAATAATATGATTAATAAGGGTGTATGTCATAAGGTCAAAAGAGAAAATATCGAGTGTCATAACATCGAACTGCTAACCTCAAAACCAGACAACATCGAAAGCCAAGAATAACGAAAATGGAGCAACCGAATAGCAACGGTCGGCCACATCGCAAACAGAATCTCCAAATAGCAACGGTCGGCCATTAGCATTAGGGTTAGCTTTAGGGTTAGGGTTCTGACCTGTTTTGAGACATTTCACAGTAATAGCTTGTCTGTAGTACTTCGGGAGTAGTAGGATAAGCAGCAGCAGCTATGTTACTATTCAGTTACAGGTAAGCGCACAGGGAGCGGACGTGGAAGGCTTAATTTTATAGTGTGTAATTACAACACATAGTAATACTGTTATGGTGTTTAATTAGAACACATCCTAATATGTGTATGAGTTCTTTGTATAATAGTACAATTGTACTGGTTCTGCTGCTATTAAAACGTAGTTCGTACCATATGTTATGCATATGGAGCATTTCACACTGACGTCAGGGTGTGTGTGTTTAGGAAGGCCAACTGTGAGCGTCCGGGGTTTCCGTTTTCGATGTTTTCCACTTTTGAAGTTATCAGGTTTCGAAGTTAGGAGTTTGATATTTTGAAGTTCAATATTGTACACTTTCGATCTTATGATATAAACCCAATTAATAAGGAGGTTATATGAAGGATTGGAGGCAAGAGTCCCAAGTCATTTGCCATGTTTTCTGCAACAGCCCTATGAAAGGATTATACTCCATGGAGCCCAACTGCTTGTTCACTAGACAGTGAGTCCAGGGTGATTTTTTTTAGGAAATGCATGTTTATGTCCCTCAGGATGCTCTTTTGGGCATTGAACTGCAGTACACACATAGTATTTGTACAAAGTAATTAACTAATGAAGTACATCATGGAATAGAAGAGTTCCTGAATGAGATCACTGAAAGACAAGCTAAATGTCCAGGCTACTATCTCTGTAAATATGAGCAACTATATGATATACACCATTTTAACACAGCAGAATGTCTGTTTAGAGCAACAGGGTGCCACATTGCCTTACACCCACACTCTCAGCTGTGAGTCATAAACTTCTCCAAGGAGGGGTTGGCATAATGGTTAAAAGTGTTTACTCCACAGACACAAAGTAAAGAGTTTGAGCTTCACCTTTGAGAGAAATTGGCAAGGCTTAAAATGGCCCACAAAGACAGCCAGCCTAGTGCTTACCTGTGAATTTAAAAACATGGAAAGGTGACTTTTTTTTTTTTAATATACATTTCTCTTTCTGTGGACCTCCTGTTTTTTTTATATTGAAGTTTATCAGCACCTAAAAAGAATGGTGGAGCAATTTGTGATGGTCAGCACTGTAGGTTTAAAATTTCCCTCTGTACAGTAAAGCCAATGTCAAATGATATGTAGGCATGGCACATAGCAGCAGCAGCAAAGTTGGAGTACTGGTAAAATCTGTTCAGTCCAGCAAGGTCGCATACCAAAAATTTGGGGTTCCTGGTGATCTCCAGGAGATCGGGGTTAGCTCCTAGCAGGACAGCTGTAGTTCTGAGACATTGCCTCATTGTCCCACTCTGGAGATATTCAGGGGTTGATTTTCCCTCCTTCTGATGGCTTGGCAAAAGATTCCAAAGACGGGTAAACAAGAGAAATAAACCATGTGCTACAACTCTGTTCTATTCCCTTCCCTCCCATAATCTCATTACTACCCTTGCAGGATGTCTAACCTCTTCAGAAACAAGTGTTAGGAAGGTCTTGAACCTCCTCAGAAAAAGAGCCAACTAAGAGGTCCTGCAAGACCATAAAGGCTTAGAATATCATTACAAATTCATTTTTGTGCCAAAGAAAACAAAATACATTAGACCTATGATGGACCTCAGTGGCTTAAATATGTTACTTTCAAATGAAATCTTGTGAATGGCAATGGTGCAGTCTGTCCTTGCTTTTCAGGAGGAGACTGGATATGCTTTTTGGATCGTCAGGTTGCCTGTCTTCATGTAAGGCTCACCTAAAAGTCAAATGTATATCTGCTTTTCCAGTTCAGAGACTGCCATCACCAGTTCAGGACTGTTTGGTTTTGTCTTAGTTCTGCCCCAGGGTGTTCATCGAGTGCATGTCTGCAGTTGTAGGTCACCTAAGTCTACAGGGAGATGAGCTTTTCCCATGTGTGTATATATATATATATTATATATATATATATATATATATATATATATATATAAATATATATATATATATATATATATCTATAAAAAAAAAAAAAAATATATATATATATATATAATCCCCAAAACAACTCCAGCACTCCACAACAGCAAAAATAGCAAACAGCATTGGTTTGAAAAAGTTTATTCAGGCAAAGCCTGCCCAACACAGACCGGTGACCGGTTTCACTTAAAGCGTCATCAGTGTGTAATTCAAATAGGCAGAAACCCAGATTTAAATACAGAAAACAGCAGCACACATTTAAAGATACACACACACTTATAACACTCTAAAACAAACCAAGTGAAAATAATAACCCCGTGTTATTAGAGACATTTACATCCCACAATGTTATTAACCAAATAATAGTGCAATACTATCATTAAATAATCCTAATGCAATAAACACTGTGAAGTGCTTGATCATATATTTAAAAAAAAACCAGAAATCGTACAGAGCATAACCAACATCTAAAAATACCCCATTAATACATACACTCCTTCCTGTCATTTTTAATTTACTATAAAGAGAAACATTGTATAAAAAAGTAACTCAGCAAAACAGTCAGATTCTACACAGCCAGCTCAAGACTTTAAATCTGGATGCATGGCAAATTACCTAAACAACCATTCAACACTTCTCTCTAAAGCTGTGATGGCTGTCATTCTGGAGGCCAGGAGGCCCAGCACCAGGAAAGCCTATTCAGACAAATAGAAAAGATTCTGCGCCCGGAACCTGGCTAAAGGCCAAAATCCCCTTGTCCCAAAAATTCCTCAGATTCTACAATATTTAACTGAGATGTTGCATAAAGGACTTTCCTTTTCATCTATTAAGATCCACGCCTCAGCTATTTCAGATCAGTACAACACGGATCCTCCTATATTTTCACATCCATTACTAAGACAGTACCTCAGAGGGGCTAAGAACATAAGACCGCCCCGGAGAGCACCAACACCAACTTGGGATCTCAACTTTGTTTTGGAAAAACTTACACTACTGCCCTTTGAACCAGCCTTTACAGCTGATCTACAGTTTCTATCATGGAAAACTGCGCTGCTGCTAGCAATAACTTCAGCATGAAGAGTCTCAGAGCTACAGGCCCTAATGGCAGTGGAGCCTTTCATCATTTTTCATCAAGACAGAGTCGTTCTACGAACTAACCCTTCCTTTATGCCAAAGGTGGTATCCAGTGTGGCCCTAAACCAAACCATTCATTCGCCCACCTTTTATCCAAACCCCCAGAACAAAGGGGAAAGGCTCCTACACTCTTTGGACATTCACAGGCAATGATGTTACTACTTGGATAAAACTAAGGCTTTCAGAAAATTTGACCAGCTCTTTTTATCCTATGCTGCAGGATCACAAGGAAAGGCTATCTCAAAACAGACCATTTCAAAATGGATAGGACATTGTATCCATTTCTGCTACACACACCATGGGAAACCTGTACCTGGTAACATTAGGCCCCATTCCACCAGGGCTACAGCAACATCAACAGCCTTCCTCAGAGGGGTACCAACCAAGGATATTTTGGAGGCTGCAACTTGGAGTTCAGTGCACACCTTCACCAAGCACTATCACTTACCTCTGTACTCTAAAACTAGAGCTGGCTTTGCCACTGCAGTTCTGCAAGGCCTACTAGCTTCTCCAAACCCTGTTTAGTTCCACCACCCATCCTTAGCTTTGGGATTCAACCCAAGTGTGATGACTGCAGCAGTGTAACACGATGAACATAGTACAGTTTTGCACCTACCACAAATGTAGATGTTCGAGTGTTCACACTGCTGCAGTCCAGGTTACCCTCCCTCCAACCCCTCTGACCTAGCTGAACTTCTCTATACCTTTTCTATCCTGTACAACCTTTGTGGTGTATTTGCTTGTAACTGAAGATATTCCTTTTATTCCTCTTATATGTTTTATTAGCAATATGTATTGCCTACCTACTTGGGGGCACCTGACATCTGGGGCAAGAAAAACTGAAGAAAATGGCGTTGGATGCCTCTTATATACCCCTGGCGCACTGACGTCAGGGAAGAAGCGACAGCAACCGACGCCGGACCAAGACTTTGGAACTCTGACCGACTGCAGGACCGCCTGATGGCAGGATAACCCAAGTGTGATGATTGCAGCAGTGTGAACACTCGAACATCTACATTTATGGTAGGTACAAAACTGTACTTTGCTCGAACCTCTGTCTGAATATTTGGAATATAAGCTCAAAAAGCTTCTTCCACTGGTTACAGCTAGAATTAGAGAGAAAAAGCAGTTTTTGTCTTTAATGCACAACTTGCAAATATCAACAAAAGATTACCTGGGGACCTTAGATGTTCAATCATTGTATACTAGTATTCCACATGAAGGCGGGATTAAGGCTGTAGAATTTTGGATGACCCAATCTAGGACATTTAGTATGCAAGAAAGGGAATTTTTGATTAAGTTACTGAAATTGGTGTTAGAACACAATGCATTTTTGTTTCATTATCAATGGTATTTACAGGTAAAAGGAACAGCTATGGGAGCCACTTTTGCCACTACTTATGCTGATTTATTTATGGGATATGTAGAAGTTCAATACATATATACTGCCCCCATACGTTTCAGAAATGATCTTATCATGTGGCGCAGATACCTGGATGATTGTTGGGTTGTGTGGGGGGGGGGGGTGACAATGCCGGTTGGGAGGAATTTGTAGATTTTCTCAACCAAAATGAATATGGCATTAAATTTACTGGAGGTATAAATATTCAGGAAGTTGATTATTTGGATGTCAAGGTGAGAAAATCAGCAGAGGGTTTTCTGATTACTGATCTATATAGAAAATCATTTTCTAAGAGTGCTTTTTTACAGGCCGGCAGTTGCCACCCCCGCCACACAATCCAAAATATTCCAGGATCCCAATTTCAGAGAGGAAACCACCTATGAGGTGCAAGCTAAGGATTTCGAAATGAGGTTTATTCACAGGGGCTATAATAAAAGTTGTATTGAAGCAGCCCATAGGGCATCTAATAATATGAATATAACAGCATTATTGGTTGATAGAGAGCCAAATGGCAGGCCACAACAGGAAAAGGTTAGGTTTATAACTACTTATGGTACCAATACTTTTCAAATTAAGGATATTTTGGCTAAACATTGGGATGTTTTGCATTCAGACTCTTTCTTTACTAACATAGTGGATGAACAGTGCCATTTTGGTTATAGAAAAGGTAGGACCTTGGGGCAACATTTTTCATCTTTTAAAAAAGGTAGACAAATGAGTTCCAAATCCATGATGAGTATAGTGGGTAGTACATATTGTGGGTCCTGTAAATACTGCAAATTGATGGCTAAAACGAAATCTTTTACATCAGTGAATGCCAAGAAGGTTTTTGATATCAAATATCAAGTGTAGTAGCTCTTGGGTCATTTACATGGCAGTTTGTCAATGTGGGGCATTCTATGTAGGACAAACTTCCTGTACACTTAAACCGAGAATTGCACTGCATATTAGTGATATTAAATGTCAGCGACTTAGAAGTGCCTTATATAAGCATAAAATGGTTCACACTACAGCGCATTTTGTTTTTGTAGGTATCGATATGGTTCTTATGCAAGATAGTAATGATATATACAAACACAAGTTATTAACTATAAAGGAACACAGGTAGATTGTAAACTTGGGGGCACTTTTCAAACCTGGTTTAAACGACCAGTGGTAATTGTATATATTATATAATATATATAGATACCAGATTAATAAAAGCACAACTATCTAAGATTACTATAGGGGTGTTTGATCCTTATTGGATTTATTACACCCTTTATATACTTATAGAATTGAAAACATAAATAACATATATATTTTTTTACCCAATACTACATTCTATTTAGAATATTTGATGAATTAGAGTTACTTTTTTATACAATGTTTCTCTTTATAGTAAATTAAAAATGACAGGAAGGAGTGTATGTATTAATGGGGTATTTTTAGATGTTAGTTATGCTCTGTATGATTTCTGGGTTTTTTTGAAATAATATGATCAAGCATTTCACAGTGTTTATTGCATTAGGATTATTTAATGATAGTATTGCACTATTATTTGGTTAATAACATTGTGAGATGTAAATGTCTCTAATAACACGGGGTTAATATTTTCACTTGGTTTGTTTTAGAGTGTTATAAGTGTGTGTGTATCTTTAAATGTGTGCTGCTGATGTTCATCGTGTTTCACTGTTGCAGTCATTACACTTGGGTTATCCTGCTGGCAGGCGACCCGCAGTCGGCCCGAGTTCCAAAGTCTTGGTCTGGCGTCGGTTGCTGTCGCCTCTTCCCTGACGTCCGTGTGCCAGGGGTATAAAAGCTGCAACCGATGCCATTTTCTTCAGTCTTTCTTGCCGCGCGGTGCCCGAAGCAGCAGCAGTTCGCTAGTGCCGGTCGGCCGACTCCTGAGATTTTCAAAATTGAGTTTCAGAACCGAAGTCTTCAATAAAGCTAAGTACCCCGTTGGGGAAACTTTTTCCTGCTCCAGACCAATGTCAGTAAAAGTTAATAATTGTATTTCTTGTGGGAAGCAAATACCTCATAAGGACTTTCACTCTTACTGTATTCCTTGCGTAGGCCCTGACCACGACGTTTCCCAGTTGTCGGTTTTGTGCTAGATTCAATAAACGTACTATTAAACGTCGATTTGATTTTGCTTTACACTATTTTGGCCGAAGGTTTAATTATATAATGCCGTCGGAACAACCGACGACCGGAATGTATAAAAAACGCAAAGACAAAGAAAAAGACAGGCATCCGAGGTCCAAAACCGACGACGAAGCCTCTTCTAGGCCAGTCGCCGGTTCTCAGTGAGGTGCTTTCGCAGCCCCTGACACCCGCTACCTCAGAGCCACAGGCCGTAACCGACAGCCACGTTGAGACACCGAGGCCTGTGGAAACTCAAGGTATTGGGTCTACGGAAACTATTCCCTCAGATGGGTCCGGAGCCGCTGAGCAGGCACCGGCTTCTGAGGGTGTTTTCAGACCTTCACAGCTTACAATTAAGGCTACTACAGCAGCAAAGGCAAAGTCAAAAACACCATTAAAGACAAGGAAACAAGTGCAGCATTCTCCAGAACAGTCGTTCATGCCAAAGAAACCAATGCTTAAAATGGCCGAAGACCTTATTACTTTAATCAGGGGCTCCCACCCCCCTCCTGACAAAAGGCCTAGGCAAGACACCGATTATGATTCCTCTGATCAGGTTTCCATTTCCTCTGATTCCTCTTCTGATCAGGGATATTCTCTCCCTCCCTATGAGGACTCTGATGCAGAAGAGTCCATTCCTTCAGCCTCACCGCCTGAGGATTATTCTTTTGGGGAAACCCTGCACACCACGAGGGAGCATTTCCATTGGGAAAGCCAGGATTATTCAGAATCCAAGAAAAGGCTCAGAGATTTCCTTTTATTGCCTCAGCACAGGCCCCTGGCTATCCCCCCCTGTGCTTGATATTGTAGATGATGTTTTTTCTGAATCCAGTCTGTCTCCTGATTCTTTACCCCCTGCACCAGTCAAGCCAGGCAGGTACTACAGGGTCCTTGACTCTCATAAATTTCTTTACAAAAATCCCGCTGCAGACCCACAAAACAATTTCTCAGGGTCCTAAAGGGGTTAAGGCTTCCACTGCCAAAAATCCTGTCCCCTCAGATAGGGATTCCAGAGCTCTGGACAGATGGGGGAAAAAGGTTTACACTTCTGCTACTTTAGCTGTAAGAGCTTTAAACTGTCAGTTTCACATGCTTAAATATCAACAGTACCTCATGTAATTGTTAAAGCAGAAAATGGTTACAAATACAGAAAGTCCTGACAGTAAAGAAATGCAGGATTTATTGCATGCAGTTGAACAAGTGGGAAAGCATACTTTGCAATGTGGTTTTGATTCATTAGAGGCTTCTTGTAGAGCCGCAGTTACAGGCTCTGTTATTCGAAGACATGCTTGGTTGAAAGAACAAAGTTTACCTGACCATGTTAAAGTAAAATTATTGGATGCTCCATTACAGCATGATACTTTGTTTGGTGTTAAGGCAGAAGAGGTGTTAAAGAAAATGGAGGATAAAGCAAAGTCAATGCAGACAGTGATATATTTCTTACAGGTTTAACCACCTAGATTTAGCAGAAACTGGCCTTCAAAAAATTGGTCCTTTCCAGTGTCAGACAGGCCACAAAGAGGCAAATATAGACGCCCAAGAGGCAGATCTCAGCCCCAAGGCTCCTACAGACCTAAACAGTGGGGTGCTTCAGCCCCCAAATGAGGAGAATACAAATCACAACCTTATAGGAAACAGTCACAATGACTTCCCTCTGCAAATGCCAAGCTCTTACCTGTTGACAGCACCCTAGGGGGAAAGCTAGCACTTTTCTCAAAAAAATGTCACATGATCACCCAGGACCAATGGATGCTGAATATTGTTTCTCAGGGTTACAGGTTCCACTTCCACACGCTTCCAAAACCAAAAGGTATGCCAGACCTGCCACAAAACCAATGGGCAGAGGCACAAAAACAGATTGCTGCTCTTATGGACATGGGAGCTATTCAGAAAGTTCCACAAGAAGAACAGGGACAAGGATTTTACTCAAGACTTTTCTTAGTACCCAGAAAAGACAAAGCCTGGAGACCAATACTGGGCCTGTCAATCCTAAATACTTTCCTGGATGTCCCAGAATTCAAAATGTTAACACTACAACAACTTCTGCCCATGCTGGGCAAGGAGGCTTGGCTAGTTACTTTGGATCTCAGGGAGGCATACCTGCATGTCCCAATCAGACAATCGTGCAGAAGATACCTCAGCTTCATAGCAGGCTCAATGCATTACCAATTCTCTGCACTGCCCTTTGGCTTATCTACTGCGCCCAGGGTCTTCACAAAATGCCTGGCACCAGTAATTGCATTTTGCAGACAAAAAGGAATTCAAATATATCCCTACTTGGACGACTGCCTTATTCAAGCAGAGAGCAAGGACACTCTTCTAAAGCATCTGGCGTTTGTAAAAAGATTGCTAATTTGCCTAGGGTACACAGTAAACGAAAAGAAATCAAAACTAGTGCCCTCTAAAGAGATAATATTCCTGGGTGCAAGCTTAAATACAACTGCCCAGATGGCTCATCTCACGCCAGACAAACAAAGGCAACTGACTCATTACTTTCAAATGATGGCAACAAAAACCCAGCTCCCTGCAAGAAAAATTCTGCAAACCCTGGGCTTCATGGCATCCTGCATTCTACTAATTCCATATGCAAAACTGCATATGAGGAAACTACAGTGGTATCTAAAAAGTGTTTGGACTCAGCATTGTCACAGCCTAGAGATGGTCATAACTTTGATCCCCTGCCTACAACAGGAGTTTCGATGGTGGTCCCAGGCCTGTCACCTCAACAAGGGACAGCCTTTCACCTTACCTACAGCCAGGCAAACAATAACAACGGATGCATCGGATTATGCCTGGGGAGCACATATGGCAGGAAAATGTATTCAGGGAACGTGGCCCAAGGAACAAAAGCATCTTCACATCAATCAAAAAGAGATGCTAGCTGTACAGAATGCCCTGACAGCCTTCAAGGACCTAATACATCCAGGACAACTATTAATAAAGACGGACAATACCACAGTTATGTGGTACATAAACAAGCAAGGGGGCACACATTCCTACCCCCTATGCAGACAAGCCATGACTTTGTGGAACACAGCACTGACCTACCAAGTATATCTGCAAGCACAATTCCTGCCAGGAAAAAAAATACACTGGTAGACGAACTAAGCAGAAATCTCATGGGTCCTCACGAATGGCAGCTAAATCCACAAATGTTCAGCATGATAACAAGGAAATGGGGATGCCCAGACATAGATCTTTTCGCCTCCCCTCACAATTGCCAAATACAGAAATTTTGCACAAGAACTTATCACTCTCAAGCATGGAAAGTGGATGCTCTATCATTCAGCTGGAAAGGCCTGGCAGTCTATGCCTTCCCTCCAATGCCTCTTCTCACCAAGGTGCTACTAAAATAAGACAAGAAAGTCCAAAAATGATCCTGATTGCACCAGACTGGCTGCGTCAGCACTGGTACCCAATCCTAAAGAGTTTGTCCCAAGGCCCACCTTGGCCTCTGCCTCAAATCCCTCATCTTCTGACACAACAAAACAATCAGATTCTGCACAGTCAACTCAGAACCTTAAACCTGGCAGCATGGCAGATAATGTAGCCACTCAGACTGCACCTCTCTCTAAAGCTGTTATGGATGTTATTTTGGAAGCCAGGAGGCCCAGCACTAGGAAATCCTATGCAGAAAAATGGAAGAGATTCTGTGCTTGGAACCAGGCACAAGGGCTCAACCACTTGTCCCTAATATACCTCAGATTTTGCAATACCTAATTGAGATGTTGGACAAAGGCCTGTCTTTTTCATCTATTAAAATCCATGCCTCTGCCATTTCAGCTCATTACAATACGGATCCTCCTATCTTTTCACATCCTCTACTACGACAGTAGCTCAGAGGGGCAAAAAAATATAAGACCCCCAAGGAGAGCATCAGTACCTACTTCGGACCTCAATTTTGTTTTAGAAAAACTAACACTGCCTCCGTTTGAACCAGCCAGCACAGCTGATCTAAAATTTTTATCCTGGAAAACTGCTCTGCTCCTAGCAATAACTTCAGCAAGAAGAATTTCAGAGCTACAGGCATGGATGGCTGTAGAACCTTTCCTCATTTTTCATCAGGACAGGGTTTCTCTTTGGACAAACCCAACATTCATGCCAAAAGTGGTCTCCAATGTGGCCTTAAACCAAACCATTCATTTACCTACTTTCTACCCAAATCCCCAGAATAAAGGGGAAATACTTCTGCACGCTTTGGATATACACAGGCAGCTAAGATTCTACTTGGACAAAACAAAAGCTTTCAGAAAAACTGAGCAACTCTTTGTAGCATATCCTGCAGGATCACAAGGAAAGCCTATTACAAAGCAGACAATCTCCAAATGGATAGGACACTGCATCCGCTTCTGTTATGCACAACATGGCAAATCAGTGCCTAAGGGTATTAGGCCTCATTCTACCAGAGCAGCAGCCACTTCAGCAGCTTTCCTCAGAGGAGTACCAACCAAAGACATTAGAAGCTGCAACCTGGAGCTCAGTGCACACTTTCACCAAGCACTACCACTTACCTCTCTACTCTAAATCTAGAGCAGGCTTTGCCACTGCAGTTCTGCAGGGCTTGTTAGCCTCGCCAAATCCAATTTAGACCCAGCCACCCAACCTCAGCTTTGGGATTCTACCCAAGTGTAATGACTGCAACAGTGAAACACGATGAACATAGTACAGTTGTGTACCTACCATAAATGTAGATGTTCGAGTGTATTCACTGTTGCAGTCCAGGTTACCCTCCCACCACCCCCCTTTTCTTTGCTGGGACTTTTTCTGTACTTCTCAACTCTATACAACCTATGTGGTGTATTTGCTTGTAGATGAAGGAAATGTTTACAGTAATATATGCATTTTTTTTGGCATATTTTTATCTTTTCAGCCTTCCTATCTGGGTGCACCTGACATCTGAGGCAAGAAAAACTGAAGAGAATTGTGTCGATTGCAGCTTTTATACCCCTGGCGCACTGACGTCAGGGAAGAGGTGACAGCAACCGACGCCCGACCAAGACTTTGAAGCTCGGGCCGACTGCTGGTCGCTTGCCAGCAGGATAACCCAAGTGTAATGACTGCAACAGTGAATACACACGGACATCTACATTTATTGTAGGTACACAACTGTACTTTTTCAGTATTTAAATCCGGGTTTCTGCCTATTTGAATTACACACTGATGACGCTTTAGGCAAAACCGGTCACCGGTCTGTGTTGGGCAGGCTTTGCCTGAATAAACTTCTTCAAACTAATGCTGTTTGCTATTTTTGTTGTTGTGGAGTGCTGGAGTTGTTTTGGGGATTTGTTATTTATTTCGTGCACCCACTAGTACGTTCACGTGCACCTACAGTTTGGGATTGGTGTGTGTGTGTATATATATATATATATATATATATATATATATATATTTATATATATATATATATATATATATATATATATATATATATATATATATATATATATATACACACACACACACATACACGCACACATATATATATATATATATATATATATATATATATATATTTACTTGTCAAATGGGCAGTCAGACGCTGTGTGATTCACATTAGTCCGAATCGACCCATTTGGTAGAATCAGAAGAACGAATGCAAAATGTGACTTTCTATATTTTCATGCAGATCGCATTATAGTGGAGATCGGAAAATGTTCCCTTTCCCTTACTGTAATGCTATCTCGGAGTTTGTATATCTAAGTAGCAGGGAATATGGTGGTGGGACTTTCCCCCCTGCAAAAACATTGTGTTACTGTTGACCGGAAGTGTAGTATTTTCAGTAAAGTTGACATTTCTGAGATGTCGACTTTGCCAAAATACTTCCTTCTACATTTATTTGGTTCGTTTTTGTGATTTCTGACATTATGGTTCAGAAATCTGAGCACTTGGTCAATGTTGGTGCAAGAATATGATAGTAATATATATATATACATATATATATATATATATATATATATATATATATATATATTTTTTATATATATATATATATATATATATATATATATATATATATAAGAATACAGGGTGTAAGTAATATGTCCTGTTCATAGGTAGGTACTAGGCTATTGGCCTTAGGGCCTATATAAGCCTAGCCAAAAGGTACCCTGGCTTTCGCCACCCAAGAAAATTATTTTCCTGTGCCACTGTCGAGCAGAGCCACAGAAGTGATCCCCGGGGTGAATTTCCTATCTCCCATCCAATCATCAAGATTTTTCTTGAAGAGTGCTAATGAGGAGCTTTGTTTGATATAGAAAGGTAGTTTGTTCCAGAGTATGGGAAGTCTCTGGGACAGAAATCTATCCCTCCAGCATGTTCTTTTTATTGTGGTGACAAGGTTTAGGTCCCTAGAGCGTGTAGCTCGTAGGGATTGGGATTTCTTTAAGTGGAGCATGTCTAAAAGCTCTGGGTTTGACATAGCTTTGTGTGTTAGGCAGAGATCCCCTCTGAGTAGGCGATATGCGACAGAGTAAAGCTGCAGTTTTTTGAGACGGTCTGCGTAGGGCATCTGTTTGAGGCCGGTAATCCTCTTTGTGAGGTATTTCTGTGGCCTTTCCAGTTGTTGTAGATGTCTTGTGAGGTACATACCAAAAGGGGCATTGTACTCTATAATGAGTGACGAGTAGAGGGGAACAATGACCTCTTTTTTCCTGGATGAGAAACCTTTTGTGATGAGGTGTGCCACGTAGAAGGATTTCGTGACTACTGTGGCGATGTGATTATCAAAGGAGAGACTACTGTCCACCTGTGTCCCAAGGTCTCTTATCACACTTTCGGTGTTAAGTAGACTACCGCCTATGTGGTAGTTCATGGGTACAGAGTTTTTACCAAAAGGGATGACAATGCACTTTTTGGCATTGAGCTTGAGGCCATGGCTTTGACACCAGGCATCTGTCTCAGCGAGGCCCTTTTGTAGGATGTCCAAACTGCCTCAAGGCCCTGTCCTTGTATTCCGTCTCCTACAGGCTTTTGAGGGGAGATCTATGCCTGGCATACAGGGCATTGTCAGACCCCACTCTGATGGACCTCCTGCATATCCACAAAACAAACAATACCAGAATTACCCGTTTTAAAGACTTAAACCTTGTCTGTGATATAAATAGGGCCTGCTGGAGAGATAGTTTTGTATCCCAAAGACTACCCCATATGTGGAACAGGCTCCCCATCCATGTGAAGCAGAGTTCCTCCCTAATCCAGTTCAAGTGCATCTTGGACAATTGGATGGGAAACCAGAAATTCGTCCCTGGTTTGGCACCTATGTCTCTGATGCAAACGGGTAACCTGTAAATGGTTCATGTCCGAGGTCCATGCTTACAGTTATCAAGGTATCGGAACTCGTCAGAGATTTGGGATACATGGCTAGGCTTAAAAAGGCCCATGTGGTCGTTAGCTTAGTAAACACATATGAACCTGTTTAGTGAACTGGCTGTTTTTTTTCTTAGTTTGTGATGGATCTAAAGAACAAAAGTGCACCTTTGCTCAAACTGTTCAGATTCAGCCTTGAAAAGTCTCACTTTCTGCGAGTTCAAAGTCTCATAGTCATAGGATGTAGGTTATAGCTGTTGGCATAATAGTTAAGGTCCTCACCTCTTATGCTTAAAGTACAAAAGTCGATCCTGACAACTGGCCATTGCCTGTGTGGAGTTTTCATGTTCTTACTATGTCTCTGTGGGGTTCCTCCCACCTCCCAAATACATGGTGAGTGTTTTCATCTCAGACTCCCCAAAAATTGAGTGAGCAGCTGCACAGACTCTATCTAGGGTGCACCTATCTGGGGAAGAGTTGTATAGTCAAACTGCTGTAGACACTGACTGTGATGTGCAGTACCCTCTAGATAGGAGAACATTGATTACAGACTGTGTGGCTTGTCAGGGCTAATGACTCGATTATGTATATAAAGAGATAGACAGTAATAAAGGGTGGCAGACCAGAAATGATGTGGGACTTGCACAGAGGAAGATAATTCAGAAGACGGTGAGAGATATCATCAGATTTATTGACAGCTTCATGACAGCTGAACTCCAATGCAGAGATAGGTTAGTACTCATAATCTCAGCCCATGCTCCAGAGCAGGGTTGTGATAGCAAGGAAAAGAGTGCATTCAAGCAGCAGGGCCTACTAGATAAAGGAGGACAGCATGAGTTGGTGTTGATGTTAACGGAAGGCCTGAATGCTCATATGTGACCTGATAGAACAGGATATGAAGACTGCCTGAGTCCACATGGGTGGGGCATCAGGAAAAAATGAGGAGTGTGGCAAATGGCTTGATGGTGGCCAACACATGTTTCAGCAAGAGGGACAGTCACAACATCACATACACAAGTTCCCAAAACACAAACTCTGGTAGAATTCCTTGTAGTTAGAAAAGGGTACTGGGGTAGAGTTGGAAATAGTGATGTCATCCTCAGTGAAACCGTTTGCCCATAGCATAACCACTCCGTTGTGGTCAGAAAAGGCTTTAAGGATAAAAGAGACTAGGCACTAGGCTGAAGACATGGAAGTTGACTGGAGTGAAAGCACAAGTGTTCAAGGAAATACTCAGGACTCTAGCACTTCAGGAAAAAGGATGAAATAGGTGGAGTTGAAGAAGAATGTCAGCATCTCAAAGCAGCATGCATGAGAACTATAGAACAGATATGTCTGAGCTAGGTATGGAAGTAAGGAACATAAGGAGGGTTGGTGGTGGAATGCAGAAGTCTAAGAAGTTATTAAAAGAAAGGAGGAGTGCAGGAAAAAGCAGTAGATATAAAAGATGGATGAGGCTAATAAGTAATATGCACTGGCTGAATAAGAGAGTAGATGCAGTAGCAAAGAGTAAGGCATTTGAGACACTCCACAGTCTTCTGGAAAGTGACGCGGCAGACTGCACAAAGAATTCTAGCAGGTTGCAAGGCAGAGACAAGAGATAGAGAGAGGATAGTCATTAGACAGCCTTCTTAAGGGATTTCAGCAACAAGCTGCTTACCAATCTACAGGGCATCAAAGGCAGATGGAAGAAGTTACTTCCAGCAGGTTCTGAATGAAGAGTCTGTCCTAGAAGAAATAAGAACAGTGCTAAGGAAAGTGAAGTCAGGGAAAGCAGTAGGTTCAGATAAGGTTATGTCAGATGTAATCAAGATGTTAGGTTAGTTAGAGGAGCAGTGGCTCCAGCGGGTACTCACAGCAGTATGGAGAAAAAGCAATATCCCAGGTGACTGGAGAATAAGCAAGTGCATATTCACAGCTGTGGACAGTGTAGAGGTATCAAACTCCTGATAGGCTGTGTGAAAGTGCTACAGAGGGTGATTGGTAAACAGATGGTCTTAGTAGAAAATAAGTTTGGTGATTGAACAGTTTGGATTTAAATCAGAATACAGCACAACCAACCCAGTTTGCAGTGAGGCAGACAGCTGAGAAAAAGCTAGAGATGAAGAAAGAGCCCTAACTAGGCATTCCTAGACTTGGAAAAAAACATATTATAAGGTCTCAACTGATTTGGACAATCCTGTGATGGTTCGAAGTTCTGGTGACATTGGTAGAATTAGTGCAGGCTATGCACAGTGTTCAGACTTTGCAGTGGGGTTCCCAGTGAAAGTTGTGCATCAGACTTCCACTCTGAGCCCACTGCTATTCATACTGTTAATGTACTGCATTAGCAAACAGGTCAGAGGGCACAGATTGACAAAGCTGCTGTATGCAGACAATGTGACATTACAAGCAGACACTGAACAAGAACTTAAGCAAATATTAGAGGAATGTAATGCAAAATTGAAGGCACATGGGATGAAGCTGAGTACAGACAAGATATTTTTCATGTCAATAAATGGGGAAATCAGAAGAAGCAGAAAGTTGAGATAGAAGGGAATGTAGTGGAACAGGTTAACCATTTCAGGTATCTGGGAGGGTTGGTTTAGTACAGGGGTGTCCAACCTTTTGGCTTGCTGGGGCCGCATTGAGTGAACAGAAATGGTCTTGGGGCCGCATATAAAATATATCATATAGTTAACTCTTTCTTTGCTCCGGAACACCACAGTCGACCTACTGGCTGTACTGTAGGTACATTTGAACAATGAATAAATGCCTAATATTTGCCTTAAAATTCGAATTGTCATTCTAATTCTAATTCTCTAATCTAACAGTTAACTCTAACATCTTAGTTTATATATATATATATATTTTTTTTTTACAAATAAACAGATATTCACTACAGCACTAGCATTTCTCACTGGGAAAACTACTCCAGTAGTCCAACTACGTAAAACGTCAACATCAGCAGTCCTACAATACTATAATCCACAAAAATAACTCAACAAATTTGCAATAAAGTAAAGAATTCACATTAATGACTTAATAAAACAATTCTGAATAAGCTACAAGAGGGTCTCACCCAAACAAATGACTGGTGCCAGAAACATGGACTCAAGCTAAATGCCAAAAAATGCATCATCATCCCCTTTGAGGAGAGTGATGTCCCCACAAATTATCACATTAATAACAATGTTGTAAGCACACAATAAGTCGTATGGTACTTGGGTACCCAGGTTGATAGAAACCTGACTTTTGACCACCACGTTGTCTCCATTGTAAGGAAAGCTTTTTACATGGCCCACTTCATTAGTAAGGGTATCTCATCCAGGGACAAGAAGGTCATAACATCCCTGTATTCTTCCTTTACAAAAGCCATTATTGAGTGCAATGCCCCTTTTGACATGTGCCTCAGCAAAACACCCTGCCAAAAGAAAGACTACAACCATTTCTGACAAAAAAGGTCAAAGGACTAAGTTCACTTAGCTATCCAAACAGACTAAAAAGCTTCTTGCTTTCCTCTGTCTCTCACTGGCCCCTATAAATTTCATCATTGGCTTGCTTTCCAGGCTAAGAAAGATCCTGCCTTAAGAGACGTCCTCTACCTCAGAAATACTGGTTATACTTAAAATGCTCACTGCAAAGACCACAGCCTTCACTGCAACATAAATAAGCCACTTCTTATGGACAGGTTCTTGACCCAAAAACCTTCAACTTCTGTAAAAAGCTCCTCTCATTATCAAACAATGTAGTTCAGCAACACAATGGCTGGATGGATAGCCATACATGTAGTCCTTGGGTAAGCATAGCCTTCATCAAACCAGATGGAAAATCCACATACTAACCTTTCCCAGCTGGATGGCTAAGATCTCATATTGGTTACTCAAGTCTAGTTGCCCAAGAAGAGGGGCATGTTTAACTAAGAATTTCATTTGCAAAATTATATTCAATATACATATTAAATTTCTCTCTCTGTCTTACACACACACACACACACACACATACACACACACACACACACACACACACAAAAAGCCCCTACTTGTAAAATAGGCAACCTCAATAATCACATGACACCCACTCACTGAATGAAATTGTCTGGAAGTCAAAATATCTGAAAAAAAAAATCATAATAGAGATGGATTTATCCATGCAATTTCCAACCACCAAAAGGACCATCAATAAATCAACAAACAACTGCTCGGCAAAAAGTAAATCAATAAGAAAACCATAAACTATAATGCTACATGCTGGTGTACACATATAACGTGTGTCAATCCCCAGGTTAATCCATACCAAAAGATTGTTTCAGAGCTTCCGCTATGTACAAACAGCTTTCTCCTAAAAACTTAACTCATTGATATTTGCCTTGCTGTAATTATAACTGTAAAAAAAAAAAAGTTTTTAAATTTATTCTGTACCTCAATGATTCTCACTGTTATGAGATGTAATCTCTACCATATTGTATGAGTACTACATCCATAATTTGCTCTCTCTCTCTCATGTATTGTATTATATTGTTTTGTGTTATTTTTGGAGCTTTTCTCCCCGGGCCTCCACTAAAAATGGACCTGTGTCCAGTCGGACTTTCCCGGTAAAGAAATGTAAAATAAAATAAAATAAATAAAAATAAACTTCCCTAAAATCTAAAGCCATTTGACATTCAGACATTTCAATTTTTGCAGAAGTTACTCACAGACTGACAGTTTACTGAGCTGTAATGCTGACCTTCGCTTTTGAAAAAAAAAAAATTCCCAGACTTTGTCAGTAGCTCAAAGTGTAGAGAGGATTATTTATTTATTATATATTTATTTATTTTTGGAAAACATCTTTAAAACTGTTAAACTGATTACACACCTAGAAACACAGAAAAGTTATTGTGATTATGTAAACCAGACTGCTGCAAGAAATCAAAGTCACATGAGCAGTCTGTGCTTATGTCCGAACAGATGAATCATACCTGTCAATTCCAAAAGAAGTAAAGTAGCTTAATAAGAAAATTATTTGCAAGGTTACATGGCAGTTTATATTGGAAATAAGCAGAGATATTAAAAAGGCTCTGTTTTTCATAATTATGCCGAAAAGTCTTCCAAGGTAAATACAACTTCTGATTTAGTATGGAACCATTCCTCTCAACCTTAGAGCAAGAAATCTGGACAAAGCGAAAAATAAAAGTGGGACACAAACCCAAAAATAGTTATGTATCACAGACACCATTGAAACAACTGTAGCTGCAAACATTATACATCACTTATAATCTTTCTATCCCATTATTGTCAGTTAAACATTATATGGCTCATTCAGTCCTGCCTTCTTTTGCATCAAAGAAAACCATGCTTTGAAATGACAAATGCATTAAAAATAATAAATAAAACACATTGCATCAGCATCCTGCAACTTCCTACCTGCAAGCAACCACAGAGCTTTCACTGAAACTAGGGCTGCTTGTTTCCCCAGAATGACAGCTCTCCCTAATTAAGTCTAATGGTATACAATTTACCAGTGTCTGGACTACTGGAAATAAATTAAATTATGGCCTATAAATTGAAAGTACACTTTGTTTAATTAAACTATATTTCTAAGCCCACTTAGTATATTTTTTCAGTAACATCCCAATATCCATTTCCAGGTCACTTTGCAAGACATTGGCAGTGGTAGACTTGGCATCCTTCAGAACCCCAAAGGCCCACGCTAATACATTGTCCATTAAATGTAAATATCCATCCACTGTAAATGGCAGGAAGCTATGTCTTAAAAAATCTACTTCTGGCATGCGTACCCAAGTATTTAGTTTTGAAACAAAGAAACATATTCTCCACAGTCCGTAAGTCTCCGTCTTTAATAATCATCTACTGTTGCAGCACTCCCAACACATAAGCACACACATACACACTAAAATCCCCAACATTTAAAAAATGACATTGTGCCCACTTGATTTGCCAATATTGATGATCAGCCAAAGCTATGCTTACTGTTGTCCAATCTGCCACTGCTTAGAACCCACCAATGAAAAAACAGTATTAGGTGCTTTTTTGTTTGTCTGAAAAAACAATACAACTTTATATGCTACAGTCCCACATAGTCAGTCCACTACTGACCCATTAACCCTAGGCTGCTGTCTCATTCTTACTCCCTGGAACTGCATTACCTTGGATGACTACTTTTATTTCCTCAGCAAAAGACACAAATTGGAAGATGAGGCAAAATCCAGACATTCTTTGAAAATCCATACAGTTAAGAGGTATGTGTTCATGTTCAATACAACACTCTCCCCGTCAGGAAAGCCACAATTTAATGAAAGTGCACTCTTAATGTATGATGTATTTGTGAGCTAACTTGTTTGTGTTCAGTAGGTAGACTGATCATTGTTAGCCTCTTTGTGCATGCATCTCTCTCTGTCATGCACACATACACACATGCACATACATACACACACGCACACACACACACACACACACACACACACACACACACACACACACACACACACACACTCTTCTTTCTACTTTCACGCACACAATTCTGCTTTCATGCATGCACTCACTCACTCCATACTTACCTATTAACACAGGTAATTGCTGTCCCTTTCAAAGGCAACATCGGCAAATCCATATACGAGTCCCTCTTCAGCGAGAACACACACACACACACACACACACACACACACACTGGTTGTTCGGCGCAAAATAATGGCGTAAACACATTGACCCTTTTTTGGCTCAAAAACAAAACTAGAAGGGCGCTTTGGTGCATGCGCACACCGACATTAGCATTACGGGTCACAGGAGTGAAAAACACAAAACAAAAGTGTTTTGGAGCATGCATACATCGATGTTGCAGTTGGAGGTTGAGGGCCGCATGGAAGAGCTCTGAGGGCCGCAGGTTGGACACGTCTAGTTTAGTAGGAGGAGCAGTATGACTGAGAAGATCAAAGTTAAAGTAAGAGAGGCTGCAGCCAACAGGCATACTATGTCGGAGGTAGTGTGTGACATAAGAATGCCAAAGAAGCTGAAATGTAAGGTGCACAAAACAGTGGTGTGAGCAGTAGTGCTGTATGTGTTGGAAACCTGGTCAGTGAAGTTGAAGCTAGAGGAGATGGAGATGGTGTCTGAGGTGGGTGGTAGGATGCACACTGTGGGGCATAGGAAGAAGTGATGACATCAGAGCAGAAGCCAGAACCGCTCCAGCTGCAGAGAAGGTCAAAGAGAACAGATTACTCTGGTTCAGGCATTTGTTCAGGAATGTTGAAGACAATTTAGTGAAGATTTGGTAGTGACAGGAAGAAGGAAAGGGGAATTGATTGCATCCAGCAAAGAGATGGATGAATTGTGTGAGAGAAGACTTGACAGGCATGAGTATTGAAGAACGTAGGAGTGGAACTGAATCGAGGAAAGATGGCAACAGTTTAATTGACACGCCAAACCCGTGTATCAAAATGGTGAAAAAAACAGTGTTAATAATGTGATGCACAAGTTAAACACTTCTTTGTGTCAGCCTTTCCTGCCTGAGGACATAATATTGACTTTCTAGTGTACAGTTGCATCTATTCTGTCAGTACACTATTTTCCAGACTTGTGTCCGAGCCTTAAGGTGTATAGAAGCTTCAGTTCTTTGTATTCTCCTTCATACCAAGCTTTACATGAAAGCTCTTCACTGGACAGTTCAGGTTCAGTGATCCTGACACCTTGATCCGTGATTCTCTTTCTTTTTCAGTTTTACTTTCCACAACATGCCAGATGCATATATAGTAGTGGTTGCATGCTACCAGCTTTGAGTCTAGAAGCCTCTTTCAATTTCAGACAGTTTAAACCACTTTCTATTACAGATATGTCTGTGTGAGACATACCACTCAGCTGTCTAGAATTTCACAGAATGTCCAGATTTCTGCCCTTTTTCGTCCATTCCTCATAAAGTTTGTAGGTTTCTGATACATCATTGAGGATTAAAGTCACTAAATAAATGGCATACATTTGAGATCCAGACTTCATATCCTTCAGAAGATGCATACCCATGCAAAACCTTTTATTCTGTCAACTTTCAAATTTTGTAATAGCAATATGTAAAGTCTGTCTCTTATAGGTTTTTGTCCCCTCATTTTTTTGGCTTTACCCATGATTCTTGCACTAAGAGGTTGAGCGGTATGAGGATATGGGGTGTGCCCTTCATTGACCAGATTGTTCAGGGTGCCTGATCACCCCACAAGTCTTACAGAAGTGCTAAGGAAGTGAATGCTGTTTGACTTTACTAGCCTTTCAGGACTCCTTACCTTAGCATTGTCTTCATCCAGTCAGACAACTTGGTAAGGAGAAACACCTTGCTCATCTATTTTTTGGCAGTGAGAGTATGGGATGTGAGCTGTAAACTTGCAGCGCATTCTAGTAGTAGCCAACATTCCAGGGTAGGATAACTATGTGGCAGAAAGTCAGTCACTGTCCTGGTACCTCAGTGATCCTCCTTGAAGTCTGCCAGTGATGAGGGTATTTTGTCTCTGGGGCACCCCAAAAAATGCCAAATCTGTCAACCCCCCCTTAATTTCTCCTCCAGGAGTTTAAGTATGCTGTAGTTCACAGATGACCAGATGGAGTCTTTTGTACTTTTTCTCTATTGTCTGTTTTGGTGAGATTTATCCATAAGCGCAAACTTCCCAAGGTCAGTGCCACTTGGGTATCCCTTCTGGCCAGGAAAAAAAAAAAACTCTCGTTTCCCCTCTGTTGAGCCTGCATCTTCTGCAGGATCTTTCAAGGCATTGCTATTTCATGCTTCTAGCAAATCCCACCTAAATATTTATACCCTGAAACTGATAGCCTAGTTTCTTCAGTTCCATTGATTGCCAGAAATCCTACCTTTTCAGAGGAGGTAGTCTGCAACTGCTTCTGCAGAGGCTATTTACCCAGAACAATTTTTCTGTGTGTGTTTTTACATCTGTACCTTCTAGCCTTTAACCCTCCCCCCATGATCCTTAGCCTTTTTGTTCTTTTGTGGGTAGGCAGCGAGTTTACTGACTTGGCTGAGAGCAGACTAGAAGGACCCATAACCTAGGCAGGTTTGAGAGCTGTTTTGTCCCCAACATCTGTAGAATATTGACAAGCTCAGTCAGCCTAATGCCCACTGCTGACAATTCATAGGTTCACAGGAAAGGAACCAGTACTGTCATTGACCCACATCCTTCTGCCATAAAGTTTCCTGAATGGCTTTTTGACGCTTCACCACAGCCACACTCCCATACTACTTTTACTCTGCTAAATACTCCACAGGTCTACAGGGCTGCTGCATTAATGCATACAGGAAAACTGTGCCTCACTCACATGGTGGTGAGGTAAGTACTTGTATCACAGAGGCCCCTCTATGCCTTCATGTTACATGTGCATACCCCGCACTTGTGTGGAGGACTGCCATCACAGGCCTGATATGGCAAGCCTATGCCTCTACTCTGCAGTCAGCTGCATTAAGGTTCTCTCTTCATGTTGTCTGTCATTTGTTTTCTTCTCTCTTGAGCAGCTGTGCACTATAACAAGAAGAACTGTAGAGTGTGAGGTGAGCACTGTATGATGGGAATGGGTAGGGTTCTAGGCAGCCTGATGTTTTTCTTTGTAGCTAATAAAGGTTGTATAAAATATTTAAAAAATCTAACTTGCATAAGGAAAACAACTACATATTGACAATCAAAACTATTCTTACCTTATTTTCTCTCTGTAAACAAAACAGTAATATAATAAAGTCTGTACTACGATCACCCCCTTGACCTCACTTTAGACATCTGGACAGGCTGTTTGTAGTGAATATCCAAAGTCAACAACTTGGAAATGACTTTTCCTCTCTCACCTGCGTACTGGGTCTGGTCCATTCCATCTACTTCCCACCTGTATCTCCACATCCAAAGAGTCTTCCCTTCATCCTGTCCTGTAACTTTCATTTATCTAACTTTAGTAACTGTCTTGATATCTCAACAATCTTCAGTTGCTGGGAAGTCTCACCCCCTTAAAGTTAAGGGGTTGTTGCCTTCTTAGCAGTCATCATTATCTGAGTGTAATGCGCAAGATGTTTATTTTCGAAATGCCGACTGCCGAAAACGGGGAGGGGGGGGGTATAAAAAGTGTACACACCCCTGTTAAAATGCCAGGTTTTTGTGATATAAAAAAATGAGACCACAATAAAACATTTCAAAACTTTTCCCTCCTTTAATGTGAACTATAACATGTATAATTCAATTGAAAAACAAAGATCTGGTAGGGGAAAATGTAAAAAAATAAAAACTTACAATAAACTGGTTGCATAAGTGTGCACACCCTTAAACTAATACTTTGTTGAAGCACCTTTTCATCTACCCCAAGTTTTCTATTGAAAGCAGAAAAGGAATGGCATTATTAATTGTGGTAGCTACCTCCTGACTAAGGCAGATGCTTTCTTTTCTGCTAGAAAATGCAGACCTGCAGGATATTTTCTTAACAGCTTGCAGCATGCCTGAAAGTTAACGTACTGATCCTAAAATGCTTGACAGGTTATATAAAATACTTCTGTCTCCTAAATATTTCTTTTTAATCCAAATGCAGTCCCTGCACTTATTTCCTTAGCAAAACTTTCTGCTGCCAAATGGGTTGTTAAAGCTAACCACATTCCCACTGACAAGGGTAAGATTTGGATCGATTTGTAACAAAAGTTTATTCTTCTGCTACTATGGCTTTCCGAATTTTGAACTGGCAAACACGCATGTTAAAAATTTTATTGGCTTATTTTGAGAACTTGAGAAAATTAACTGTTAACACCCCTCTTCTGGGGTAAAGAATTAATTGTATCTGCTTCTTGTGTACAAACACTCCTTAAAGTATTCTCATGACTATGCTGATGCTGTCTCCAGAGGTCCTGCTTCACGGTCAGTTTTGAGATTTCCTTGGTACATTTTCAGAACTTACCAGAAGATAATTAAATCTGTTATTTTAAGTTCTCCCCTTGACAAGGCTGTTCTTTTTGGCCTTTCTACTGCTGAGGTCCATAAAAAGATTTGGTGAAAGAGGGAAAATAAGTCAAGGGGTGTCACAAACTTTCCAACCTTCCTTTTCTAAGTTTAATTAAAAAATCTTTCTAACTTTGCACCCTTTTTCAAAAAGCAATTTAAGCAGTAAGGTGCCAACAAACAGCTTTTTAAAAAGCAGTGGCAAAGAGGCCCTATAAAGAAAGGGAAGGCTTCCCAGAACCAAAGACAGTCCAGAAAGTTAGAATGTCTCCTTGCCTCTCCAAGCCCCCCCCCCCCCCCTTACTTCCACCCTGGCAATTTATTCCTCAGTCCAGTTCTGTGTCTTCACCAGTGGCATTAGATTATATCAGGCAAATGGGATCTGAAAATTGTCCACCAGGGGTAGAGATGGTTATGTGAGTCAGTCCCTCCCAACTTTTCTTGGGAATCCTTTGCATCCTGCAAGTCAAGCATCCCTCTTTCTTCCTGTTTTGGGGCATATATTGTCTCAAAGGGTTATAGAGCTAGTGCCCCTCATATCAGACAGGCAAATGTTCTTATTAAATGATCTGTGTGGTGCCAGAGAAAGAGAGAACGTAGAGATCAGTCCCAGATCTTTCCTATCTCAATCTTTGTCAAGGTCCCAAAATTCAAAATGTTATCTGTCCAAATCCTGTTACTTCTCATTCGTTTTCATGCTTACATTAGACTTAAAAGATACTTGGTCACATTTCTGTTGACAAATATTTTAAGATGATTCGTAAGTTTTTCTGTACCTGGCGCATGTCATCAGTTCTGTATTGCCCTTCAGTCTAAGTACTGCACCAAGGGTATTTACAAAGTGCCTGTGCCAGTTACTGCAAACTTGAAGGCATTCATATTTTGCATATTTGGATAATTTTCTCATATTTGCTAACTGTTTTTTTCAGTTGTCAAGATTCTTTGACTTGTCAGAAAACTCCTGATCATTCTGAGGTTTCATGTGAACTTAACAGAAGTAATTTCTCATCTCTCTGCAAAGAGTAGTTTTTTTAGGATGTCTTCTGGAAACTTCCCTAGGAAAAGCTTTTCTTCTACTGGATGGATTGGAACCGAGAAATCTTCAGGAGCTTTTTCAAACAATTCTTTGCATCTCTCAGAAAGTTTCTCTGGTTCATGATTTCTAGGATTATCATGATTGACGTTTTCTCATTTGAAGTCTGGTTAAGGCAGTGGTACCTCAGGTCAGTCTTGTCTCAGCATTAGCACCCATTATTTCATATTCCATTGTTGGGGTTTGTGAGAAGGAAGGTATTGTGGTGGGTAGGCCAGTTATCTTTCATCCCAGGTGTCCCCTTCAAACTTTTGCCTTCAGTTTAGTCTTTTATGACAGATGCTTCAGACTTTGCTTTGTAAGCTTTTTCAAAAGAGGTGAGAGTGCAAGGTCTTTGGATCAAGCATGATAGACAAAAGCACATCAATATCAAAGAGGTGCTAGCCAGGAGTCAATGCTTTAAGAAACATTTCAGTGACCTCTGGTCCCCGGGTCATTCTCAGGTCAGTGCAGACAACACCACAGTGAGGTTAGGGGTACCAGTTCGTACCCTCTTTACAAACTTGGCCATGTTGGCTTGTGAGGTGGCAACTCAGGTCACTGTGACTCTTCATGCTCCATATATTTATCAAAGCAAAATAACACTGAATTTTTGCTATGGTAAGTAAACACTTGCCCAACATGTAAACGGAACTCACACCGAGGTAGGTAAAACCCAGATACGTGGGGGGCTACACTCCTCACACATACCCCCAACTATATGTACCAGCTACAGGATCTCACCACAGTGGAAAAAAGGGCATTCTGTTTTACTTATCTCTGCGTGAGTTCCATTTACAGGTCGGGCAAGTGTTTACTTACCGTAGTAAAAATTTGATGTTGAAGTTTCGTCAGTTTCGGGATTTTAACAGTCGATCATATGGGAGTTGGGATTTGAAAGCAGATGAAAATAGTTGGCTCCCACTTGAGATCTTAACTTTGTGCTTGAAAAACTAACACCACTTCCATTTGAAACAGCTTATCAGGCCAGTTTGAGGTTCCTGACTTAGAAAACTGTGTTGCTCATTGTTGTGACTTCTGCAAGAAGAGTATGATGAGTTACAAGCTGTTATGGTGAAACAACCTTACCTCATTGTCCACAAGGACAGGGTTTCTTTGAGAGCAGGTCTTTCTTTTATGCCTAAAGTGGTTTCAAGAGTTTACCTTGACCAGTGTGTTAATCTCCTTGTATTCTTTTCAGAACCTAAAAAGAAGGGAGAATGAATTCTCCATACTCTGGATGCCCACAAGCAGCTAAGATGCTGCTTAGTGCAAAATCCTTTAGGAAACCCTGTCAGCTACATCTCTGCTGTGAAGCCAAGGGAAAAGGACAACAGTGTCAAATCTCTATGGTTGTCTCATGCTATTTCTTTTTGCTATTGTCACCATAACAAGCCACTTCCAGATAGGGTTAGTGTCCACTCTGCCAGGATATGGCTTCTTCTGCGGCTTTTTGGAAAGAGGTAGATTCTAGAAGCATTCTAGTGACAACAGTTTGGTCTTTTCAGTGCACTTTCATAGAGCATTACAAATTGGATTCCTTTTCCAGGTCCTGAACAGACTTTACTAGAGCTGTTTCCTCCTCATACTTTCCTAAACTGTAATAATGTATCCAAGTAGTTTAAGCTGCTGCAACATTAATCTGATGTTGAACTTTTCACAGTTGTGTAAGTGCAATAGCTGTTCTAATATATCACCGTTTGTCACCCTCCATCCCCTTTGTTTTGTTTTTGATATATTGTCAGAGTGTGGCTGTATACACCCTTGTGTATATTCTTAAGCATGTTTTACTATTAAATCTTCTTAACATTTTTCCTTTCAGGGCTGTAGCCTCCCTTCTTGAGGCAAGAATGCTCTGAAGCTTTTGGTACCCAAACTGCTCTCTTTTTGTAGATGTCCTCGAGCCTGACGGGACACATGGGGGGGGGGGGTACCCTGTAAATTTGAAAGTTAGTCAGTTGTGATATCCAAGTAAGGATGTAACCTAATTAACTTGGGCTACTGCAACACTGATCTATTAGAGCCTCTACTGTAACAGTAAGCTTACATACACAGCTGAGCATTTCTCCCTAGATGAGCAGAAGTCCAGTCTGCGTGTGGTAATATTAAAACACTACCTTTTGCTGACTCATCTCTATTCCACCTTGTCCCTCCTTCAGAACCTGGGGCTTACAGTCAACTTAAAGCAGTTCACAATAAAACCAATGCAAGACCTAGTTTTTTGAGGGTACAGACTAGATACTAAGCTCATGTAGGCTTTCCTGTCACCAAAGTACAGAGCCTCACTAGTTATTTCCTTTTTCTTTTTCCTCTTCAGACTTGTACTGCAAGGGAGATTCTCAAAGCACTGAGGTTCATGACAGCAACCATCCCTGTGGTCCCCTTGTATGCGGAAGAGCCAGTGGTATATAAAATCTTCCTAGTCCCAACTGTCTTATCCCCTGAACACCTAGACTCCTCTGCTGCTTTGTCTAAAGAAGGCAATCCTTTGATGGATGTCACAGATAAGCTCATCCCAGGTCTGTTTTTTAAACTGCTGACACTGCAACAGGAGCTGCCACAGGTGCATCAGACAATACATGGGGAGCATGGACGGGCAACCTGAGAGCTCAGGGACAGTGGCCAGCATTAGAGCACATCACTCTGAGTGAGATGAGGGCACTGATACAGCCCCTGCTGACCTTCTCCTATTCTTAGAAACAAGGTCCCTTAAGAGTGTTAACAGACAGCACAATGATTATGTGATACATATGCAATCAGGTGAGAACCAAATCCTACAGAATGTGCAGATTGGCTCTTTTGGCATAGCAGCAGGTTTGTCTCTCCCAAGTGATTTGCATTCCCTCACAGTTTCCTGGCAGACTTTCTAAGCAGATCAAGGGAAGTTCTCCATGAACTGATGCTGAACAGGGAGATCTTACCAGACATAATCCACAAATGGCAGGCACCACATCTATTTCTATTTGCCTCTATTGAAAATCTGTTCTTTTCTAATAGGACCTACTGTCCTTAAGCTTGGAAAACGTATGCCACCTTTTCACTTCCTGTTCAACCCAAAGGTCTTAATAAAGGTCCAAAAAGAATACCCAGTGATCTTACCGGTAACTCTCTATTGGCTAAAAGAGCATCACCCCTGCTTCTCTTCTGTCTTGCCAAGTACCATCACCAGAAGCTAGCCTCCACAGTGGACTTGCTCATTACTTCATGCCAGCCTGTCATCTCTCAGTCTAACATTATGGGTGATAGGATTCTGATATTTTTTAAGCACCAGCTTTCAGAGGACTTGCTTAAGGTTCTCTAGAAGGTATGGAAACCTAGTACCAGGAAGTCTTACACAGCAGAATTAAAAAAGATTTACTGTCTGATGTCTGACTAAAAAAAAAAACTATACTGAAAAAATTCGAAATAAACCCTAAACCATGAAAAATACAAAAAAAAAAAACCGAATAAAAACTACCAAAACACAGTCCACACTGGAGTCTGAATGATGATTTCCAAAGATTTATTGGTGCTTCCTGGTACTTCGGATGTGAGCCTTCAAAGGGAATAAATTGTACACCAAACCAACTCATTTTATACTAAACCTTAATTAATTAATTATCCAATTACATCAATTAGCTAATATAGCTGATATGGGAACATTCACAGGAAAGGCACAAAAGTTAGTAATATGTGATTTTGTGAAACTTCATAATTATTTATCAAAATTATATATATTTACCCAACGTTGATGTTAATTTCTTGATTTAAGCCTTTTGGAAATAAAGTACCATAATTAATTATAAATTTAGTCTGCAACTGTAACAATTTTCTGAGATAGTCTTCTCCCTGTCTGCATAAGGGCTGAGCCGTAACACAAAAAACAAACTAGCATCAGATCCCCCATGGGCTGTATGAAAGTGATGAGCTACTGGATTATCCAACCTCTTGTTCCTGATATCCCCCAAGTGTTCCAATATCTGTCTCTTGGCCATTCGTTTTGTTTGTCCTATATACCATTTGGTTGGTGTGCACCCACATCCAATTATATAAACAACCCCACATGATCTGCAACTAAAACTATTCATGGCTACATGTTTTATACTATTAATTCTAGTCCCATTCAAATTTTTTTGATCTTCCACAGACCCTGCACTTGCCACAGGGAAAACAATCCCTATGTCCCCTACTCTGTTGGGGTTTGGTCAAATTTAACAGTTCCTTGAGATTCAAAAATCTGCAGTAGGAAAAAGTAATTTTATTGGGAAGTAAATCCCCCACATTCACATCATCACAAACAATGGGCCAAAATCTTTCCACAAGTCTCTTGAGTATATCCGAAAAGGGAGAAAATTTAGAAACAAAAAATAATCTTTCCTCCTTGTCCCTCTCCATTCCATGTCCTAGTGCTGCTCTCCTAAAGTGCGTGTTCCCAAAGATGTCTGTGCCTGTAACTTTATCTTCAGCTTTATTCAAACAATTAAGTCTGTAACCCCTATTTAAAATCTTCTGTCTGACCTTCAAAAATTCTCCTCCTACCATTGATTTTTTGTAAGTATTATTAAAATACGTTTGTAGTCTCCATAAGGTAATGAAGCTAAAAGATGTGGCGGATACATGCTGCTAGCCAACAAGAAATTGTTGGCAGCAGTTTTCTTAGTAAAAGGTCTGAGTTGTAGCTTATTATCTGACACATCTAAAAACTGGATACTTTCCTCACTAACCTTGAATGTGAGTTCCAAACCAAATGTGTTCTTATTAATATGATCCATGAATTTGCCAAACACAGTCACCATCACAGATGAAAATGAAATCATCAGTGAATCTTTTATATATGATGACATGTTAAGTAAAAAATTCCATGTTATTTAATTCCATGTTATAAATAAACAGATTATCAAAATAATTCATGAACAAAATGGCATATGATGCTCCCATTGCTGTACCCTCTTTTTGTAAAAATTATTGTTTACCAAACCTGAAACAGTTGTGCGACAGAAAGAGCTGTAGAAGTTGTAACAAATAACTCATACGCGGGCCTTCTCCTAACATCTTTTTACAGCCTCCAAACCCCAAATGTTTTTAATGCTTGTATACAAAGCCTTAACATATACACATGCCCAGTAAAAATCTTCCCTCCATTGTATTCTTCCTATTAAGTCACAAAGTTTTTTCGTATTCTTAATATGAGATGCAACCGTAGATAAATTTCCCTTTAATTTATGGTCCAAAAAAATACCCACATTTTGCAAATAAGTACGTCTCCCAGAGACAATAGGCCTTCCAGGGGGTTTTGTAAGGACTTGTGTATTTTGGAAATGGTAAAAAAAAAATACACGTCCCCAGGGTTCCTTAGATGTAATTTCTTGACGTCTAAAAGAGAAAAAAAAAAAGCCTAATCTCTCACCTCTTTCCAAAAGTTCAAACAAACTTGCATTGTATTCTGTGACAGGGTTAAAAGACAACTTCACATACACAGATACATCTGCAAGCAATTTTTCAGCCATTTCATTATAATTAGCTCTAGAAAAGATCACCCAAATACCTCCTTTGTCTGCTTGAGTATAGACGTAATTATTAATGTTCTGTAGTCCTATCTTGCCTTCATTCTTACATATGGGTTCGGAGCCGATCCTCTGCTCTGACTCGGCCTTTTTGCAAGCTCAAAGTCTTCTACTTGGCTCGTGGCTAGGTAGGTATCCCAGGGTGCACCAGTACAATCCCCAGATCTCGTTTGCCGTGTCGACGAGTTCAGATGTGCTTCTTCTTGGCCGTGGCTAAGTTTTACACATTTTGCTAATTTGTCACTATTTTGTGCTATTTTCAGCTTTATATATAATTATGTAGTATTTGTTAGTGATGTTTCCTATCGTTAGAGTAGTTTAGTCAATCACAGTATTTTTTTCCTCTGTTTAGTTAATTATTGTTGAGAACTGGTTGGAAGTTGGCCTTGTTCTCATTGGTATCATGTGTGCCAGTTTAGTTTCTTTCCGGGTGTTTTGCCTTTAGTTGTTATTTACTGGGCTAATTAGTTCAGATATTTGTAGTTTAATAGTTAGTGTTCAAGGCGAGTTTCTGCTCAATTTAACTTCTGTGTGCAGTATTCTTTAGAGCTTAGCTATTTAGTGTTCTTAGTGTGCTGTGTTGTTAGCTTAAGCTAGTTTTTTTGTGGAGTAGTCCGCATAGTTTTTTAACTGGATTTCCTTAGCTGACAAGGGTTCCTGATTCGCCAACCTTTATCGCTTCTAAGGCATAATTATTGTATAGGGACTCTTTCTGGTGTGTGTGTAACTAAATTTGCTATTTCTGACCTTCTATCCTACTTCTAGGTCCGTTTGAGTTAGAGGACCTAGGTTTCTTCCCTTCTCTTTCTACCCAGGGTAGGCCCGTTTGAGTTAAAGAACCTAGTCCTCGTGATTGTGTGATTGCTAGTGGGGTAAGGGCTAGGCCCATTTAAGTTAGAGGACATAGTCCTCTCTGTGTGTGTTGGGCTGTGTCCTTTGACTGCATCTTCAGTGATGTGTCTAAGGATGTAAAAGATCATAAACCCTCTGGGTTTAAAAAGTGTGTGAAATGCTTGCAGAAGATGTCCATTACCGATGACCACAGTAACTGTGTGTATTGCCTCGGGGCCATCCATTTACAAGTAATGTGTTTGTTTTGTCACTCGTTCAGTGCAGGGGTATTACAGGAGAGAAAGAATAAACTGATACTAAAAGGTCTCCTTAAGCCCTCTTTTGAGGAAGACCTGGAAAGCTCATCTTCCTCCTCTAAATCGCATGGTTCCAAGAAAAAAAAGACAAAACCTTCTAAGAGGCATTCCTCAGTGCCGTCTGGTGCATCAGAACCACCTCCCAAAATTTCCAAACCAGGCAAGTCTTCTTCCTCCTCAGCTCCACTGAGTTCGGAACTGATCGAGGACTAGGCAGTTCGGAGCCGACCACTGATAGCAGACATCAGATCTGGTCAAGAGATCTTTTGCCGGTCTCCCCTACATTAGGGTTCCCTGTTTTACAGCGGTCTAGATCTCCCACACTGTCTTCCAGATCTTCCAGGACCATATCGGAAGAAGATGTGGAGAGAGTAAGTGCTGAGACTTCTGAAGTCATCTGCCTTACCGAAAATGCTGTTGGCTCCAACCCAGTCGGTTCCGGAGCCATTTGAGTCCATTACCCCTTCTGTAATTCCTTCTTCAAGCCGTGCTGGCTTTCGGAGCCGGAGTGCTCAGTACCGCTTGTTGTGGAACCCTCGGTTCCGTCTCCCCCTGAGGTTGTCTTGGAGCTGAGTTCCGCTCAGACACCTTCGGTGCCGTCCGTGGTGTCTAGGAGCCGAAGCTCTCCAGTCAGCCCCGACAGGGATGCCTGGAACTGGACCTCTTCAGTTCCGAGTCTCCTTCTCGGTGCGTCGGCTAGGGTGAGCTCGGACCCAACATCTGTCTTGGAGCAGATAGCGTCTTCCATCTCCTCGGAGCCAGGGAGGTCTTCGGAACCAGAGAGGTCAGCCTTCGAGATGATGAAGAGTGTGCTGTCCCGATCATCAGCTCCACCCAGGAGTACTGACACTCTTCCCCCTCGGGCACCGACTTCCGTCTCAGCACCTACTCCCTCTCTGGACAGCCGAGACCCATCCCGGAATACCCTTCCGAGGAGCCCCCGCGGAAGAAGACATGCAAGAGGAACCATGTAGACTCCCAGGATGAGTCTCTTACCTCCGACACTGACCTCGAGGAGTCAGAAGGGTCGCCCAAGTTGTCCTGTGATGTCACATTTGTAGACATCTTAGAGATCCTCAAGTAGAGGTGCAGCTGGCCCACTCTTAACCCTTCTGATGAGGTGTGGATGTACCTGAAGGCTTTCGGGTCTTACCCTTCAGCCTCCAGGGTGTCTCCACCCTTTGACAAACTTTTAGAGCTTGTTAGTCGAAAGGTGTGGGAGACTCCTGATGCCGTGGAGCCAGTCCCCAGGAGACCTAATAAATTTCTGTCAGCCTCCAAGGAGAAAGAATTTTTATCAAAGGGTGTTCCCATAGATGCCATGGTGGCGGCGACGGCGGCCACTAAGAAGGAACTAGCATAGACTTCTTCATCTGTCCATCCGCCGAACAAGGAGTCTCGAACGTTGGACAGATACGGGAAGCATATTTTTTCATCAGCGGCATTCACTCTCACTTTACAAGGCTTCAGAGAGATCTCCTGAAGGAGTTAGGAGAGACTCTATAAGGTACATCCACTGAAGGAGTCCCTGATAAGGTGTCTGCTCAGTTGTCCACCTTGAATTCCATTGTTAACTCGTCCATGAGGCTGATCTCTTATGCAGCCGA
Source organism: Protopterus annectens (assembly GCF_019279795.1). Taxonomy (NCBI): domain Eukaryota; kingdom Metazoa; phylum Chordata; order Ceratodontiformes; family Protopteridae; genus Protopterus; species Protopterus annectens. The sequence continues at coordinate 1,088,159,808 of NC_056743.1, read as the reverse complement.
TGGAGTGAGCAGGGCAGCGGGTTCAGGAGTTTCCTTAAGGAGGCATTCATGGATGTGCTTGTGTAATTTTGCGGAGCCATTCAAGTCTACTTTTTCCAACACCCCCTTTGACTGTTCTTCATTGTTTGGAGCGAAGGTAAAAGACACACTCACCAGGTGAGAGCAAGAAGGGAAAAACACTCTCTGCCATGGGAGTACATTTTACCGTCCCCTCTAGACCATATCCCAAGGGTCAGAGAGATGGTAAAATGTGGTTCAAGAAGTCCCAGAGGTTTTTCCAGGAAGCACAGAGTGTCTCCTCCTTCAGAGGCAAAGGAGGAGGAGCGAATGGTAGACGTCACCCTAGAGTCAGGGAGGACCGCAAAACCAGGGAGGCCACGACTCATTTCGAGGCTGGCCCTATCAGTGCTCCTGATGTGGGGCCCAACTGTGCTTCTCTGGAGCCGGTCAGGGGTCGCATTTCTTTGTATCTGGAAGCCTGGCTAAGTATCAGTCGAGACAGATGAGTAGAAAGAATTATCACCAGAGGTTACTCCATACCCTTTTCTCTTCCACCTCATGTTCCCAAGAGGATCCCGGATGTTCCACCCAATCACAGGGATCAAGCAACTGTAGAAGTGAACAAGTTGCTTGCAAAGAGTCATCCAAACCATCCCTGCAGACCAAGTAGGATTTGGGACTTACTCCAGATTCTTTTTAGTGCCAAAACGTACAGGGAACTGGAGGCCCATCTTAGACCTCAGCAAACTAAATGAATCCGTAAAAAAGGACAAGTTCTGGATGGTGACACTGCAGTTTATACTCCCTCCATTAGGGAAAGAAACTTGGATGTGCTCAGTAGACCTCCAAGATGTGTACTACCATATAAAAATGGACAGAGCGTCGATGAGCCATCTACACGTCCGGCGGGGAGCCATTCACCACCAGTTTCTTGCTGTGCCCTTTGGTCTCACCACAGCCCCCAGGATGCTCACCAAGTGTATGACAGTAGTGACAGCTCACCTGAGACGTCTAGGATTCCAAGTGTTTCTGTATCTGGACGACTGGCTCCTGACCGCCCCACCCCCCACCAGGCATCTACTTCTTCAAACCAGAGATGCCATTATCCAACTTTGTGCTCAGTTGGGGATTACTATAAATTGGGTAAAGTCTGCCTTATCGCCCTCTCAATTTGTGACTTTTATAGGAGCAGAAATAGACACAGTAGCCATGTTGGCTCACCTTCCAGTAGAAAGGGCACAGAATCTCGTACAACAGATTCACCGTCTTCTCCCCCCTCCAAAAGGTCGAGGCAAAGACTGTACTGAAACTTTTAGGGACCATGGCCCCCACCATATTACTAGTGTATTTAGACAGACTACACATGTGGATTCTTCAGTGACTTCTATCGTTCCAGTGGTCCTTCCAACAACTGCCTCTATACCACCACATCCTGTTAACAGAGTCTTGCAAGAAGGACCTCGGTTGGTGGATCCAACCCAACCAGTTAATGACAGACACACCATTCTTCCCTCGCCAACCTGTTGCCACTGTAACCATGGATGCCTCACAGATGGGGTGGGGGGCATTATCTAGACAGGACTGTCCAAGGCACATGGCAAAATCACTAAGCCCACCTGCATATCAATGTCCCAGAGATGAGGGCAGTGCTCCTGGCATTGCAAGCACTCCACGACCTTCTTCCTCTTGGGACGATTGCAATACAATCAGACAACATGTCGGTAGTATGGTATCTCAACAAACAAGGTGGAACCAGATCATGCCCACTGTCGAGAGGCCATTCGAGTTTGGAAATGGGCGATATCTTCCCAGCTCTTTCTTGTGGCAATGCACATCCCGGGGCCAACCAGCGTGATAGCCGACAAACTCAGCTGGGCAATCTTGATGCCTCATGAGTGGTCTCTGAAGCAGGAAATAGAGGAACAGATTTTCTGCAGATGGGGACAGCCTTGCTGCGATCTTTTTGCCAGCTCGGTCAACTCCAAATGCAGCAGCTATTTCTCCCTCATCCCCCCTCCGTGGGAGTCACTGAGAGACTCACTTGTTCACGATTGGCCCCTTTATGCTTTCCTGCATTTTCCTCTCATATCCAAGGTTATTCAGAAAGCAAAACTGCTGGGAAGCAAATTGACCTCATCACTCCTTACTGGCCTCGTCAGGTTTGGTTCCCCTTCCTCGGGTCTCACCTACTAGACGACCCATGGACTCTGGACCAAGTGCCAGATCTTTTGACGCACATGTCAGGCTCTCTTCATCCCAGCCTCCACACCCTCTATTTGACAGCTTGGCTGCTCCAGTTCCATCCCTAGTCAGACTATATGATTTCTCACCCTCTGTGACTCTCATCCTTACATCTTCTCATAAACCCTCCACTAGAAAGTTTTATACACCAGTAAATTGAGAAGGTTGTCTATCTGAGCTGAGGAAAGGAATGTTGACCGTTATACTATATCTGTTCCGGTGGTATTGGAATTCTTGTCCGAACATTTTCACCAGGGCTCTGCTGCTGCCACAATTAGGGTTCAGTTGGCAGCAATTTCAAACTTCCATTTGGCTCAACAGGAGTCCAATCTGATGTCACATAGATTGTGTAAGACCTTCCTTAAAGGTGCCACTTTGTTGAGACCTCCCTTTCAGGAACCGGTTGCTTCATGGGATTTGATCTTCGTTCACTCCAAATTAACGTCTCCACCCTTTGAGCCAGCTCGTTTGTCTTCTTTGAAATTTCTGTCTTGGAAGACTTTGTTTCTGGTGGCGATCACATCTGCTAGATGAGTTTCAGAGTTACAAGCACTGTCTGTCAAACCCCCTTATTTGATTTTTCACAAAGACAGAGAGTATCTCTTCGTACTAATCCATCCTTTGTCTCCAAGGTGTGCTCCCATTAACAACTTGAACCAAACTATAGAGCTTTCGGTGTTCTTCCCTAATCATTCCAACACAGTAGAATACAGATTCCATCAGTTGGACGTTCACAGACAATTACGGTTCTGTTTACACCGGACCAACAAATTCAGACCAATTATTTGTTTCCTTCTCCGACTCCAGATTTGGTCTCCCAGTTTCCAAAGTGACTCTCTCTAATTGAATCTCCAGTTGTATATCTTACATTTATTCTTCTGATGGTAAGCCTTTACCTTTCAAAGTTAAGGCTCATTCCACGAGATCTCAGTCTACTTCTGCAGCCTTTCAAGCCAGGGTTCCAATTGATAATGTCTGTGCAGCAGCAACATGGGCTACCCCTCACACATTTATTACTTATTACAAATTGGATTTGACCTCTAGGGGTAGAGTCTCCTTTGGTTCCACAGTACTCTGGAGTATTTTCCCATGAGCCACCCAAGAGTAAGGTGCTAGGGTCGCTGTCCCATATGTAAGAATGAAGGCGAGATAGGACTACAGAACATAAAGAAGTTTTGTACTCACCGTAACGTTCCATGTTTGTAGTCCATCTCGCTCTTCATTCTTACGAACCCACCCTCCTACCCCCATCCTGGAAAGATCTGGAGATAGTAAAATTTTTTTCTTAATAAGTGGAGACCTTTTTATTATTGTTGCTCTTTCTGGATAGTTTTTGTTCTTTCTCTCTATAGTTAGCAGCAAACAAGATCTGGGGATTGTACTGGTGCACCATGGTATATCTACCTAGCCACGAGCCAACTAGAAGACTTTGAGCTTGCAAAAAGGCCGCATTGGAGCTGAGGATTAGCTCCGAACCCATATGTAAGAATGAAGGGCGAGATGGACTACAAACATGGGAACGTTATGGTGAATACATAACTGCTTTTTAATATCCCTCAATTTCTGCAAAGTCATCCATTCATTTTTGCTCATGTTGAACTTCTTAAAATTCTTTATACTTTTACTATATTTCAACTCTAACTGCTTATATAAAGTATTTTCAAATGAGCATATGGCTGTAGATAATTTAGGAGGTATGAAATTGTTTATATGAGGCACTTCAGGTACATAGCACTTGCCATGTCCTGTAAAAATGCAGACCCAGCATCCCTTACAATCCAAACTTGCATTATCCAGAATTTTTTCATTGATATCAAACATTTCATTTTCATATACAGATACATTTAAGAGCGAATCATCCAAACTAACATCTTCATCAGGTGTTCCCTGATTTGTATCACAAATCAACTCATTTCTTTTATTGTTATTAAACTTTCAAATGCAGTTTCCTGCAAAATCTGTTTACTTCTAGAGTTCCGCCAAGCTTGGAAATCGAGTAGGAACAAATTTCATACCCTTAGCAAAAACAGACTCGATGTTAGAATCTAAATTAAGGTCAGACAAATTTATAAGTTTAAAGTCATTTCTCAAGTCCTCATCTGTGTCAAAATTTGAAATTTGCTGGTTACTCACATATTCCAAAAGTCGCGGACCACCCAGGTGGAATTGTACGGCTAGATTACCACCATAACAGTTAGTTCTTTCTCTTCTTGCTGCCACTATTGTTGTAACCACTGGCCTGCCATCTCCGACCACGGCCCCTGGTTTGCCGCAAAATGGAACGCTGTTCCTATCCATTCACACCCTCCATGTTCAAATTCTCAAATGACATTCTCTTCCTGCTGGACATTGTGTCAACCGATGAGACTGAAGAATCTCACACATTGTGAGATCTACTTTTCGTTTGATTCCTGGATAACCTGCCTCTTCTGGGTTTCCATTGCCAGGAGAAAATAAGATTGTTTCTATAATGTTTGATGTCACAGTCCAACTTCCTTTTTTTACGGCTGACAACCCCCTCCTCCACCTTGGAAACACAGGTTTTTATTTCTTTCAGCCTGTTGAGAAAAGTTTCCTCTGGCAATGAACCCGGTAAAACATCTTGCAATTGCAGGATTTTTGCCTTGTATTTTATCCTGCTGTCGTTTGTTTCTCTTAATAAGGTTTTTCAACCACCCACAAATACAAGCCAGAGAGAGAGAGAGAGTCTTCCACTCCTCCAGCAGATCGGCTTCATCTTCAGTAAACTCAAAATCAGGTAACATCATCTCGGGGTAATGTCCAAACCAATATATTTGTCAAGCAACCTAATGTCATAACACAGTTACCTCTCTAATAAGTATCTTCTCCAGCTGCATGAAATCAGCCACATACTGGTCCACTTCCCCCAAGGACCATGGATCTCCAGAGGTCAGTCTTTCATCCCTCTCCTTTCAAAAATCCATGAAGGAGGAATGGTGTTCAGCCTGTGTTCCAGCCATAATGAAGCCAGCTAATTCAGCCCACACTGCACTGAGGATTGGCTCCGAACTCAACCAGCAAGAGAGAAGGCGAGAAGAAGACAACTAACGTGGAACGTTATGGTAGGTACATAACTTCTTTTTTTTCCCCTTCTCCCCTCTTAGCTGACCAGTTATTGTTTCTCAGGCCTGTACAGGCCTACTGGCTTGGTGGTCTGAGGATTTACCTCAGATGTCCACTTATGTACTGTTATGCATACGGGTTTAGGTCATATGTTGCACATATGTCTGTATTGAAGGATGTCTTTCTATTCATCTGTTCCAGTATTCTTTACATGAGTTCTCAGCTGTAGGTGACCCTACGTCGGCCAGTATACAAAAGTCTTTCACTACTCTAGGGTGCATGGTACATCGCACGTAGGCTGCTGTTGTACGTTGATCTCAAAACTTCTCTGGAGACAGTTCAAATGATACCTCAAGCAGCGATCTGCCCGCTGAGATCTTAGCTGTGTTCCAGCAATTTTCTCAGGTAAGTGCCCCATTGGGGAAATTCTGGTTTCTTTTGCTACTGTTTTGTGGTAGGGTTTATGTCATCCAAAAGAGGCAAATGCCAGTGTGGAAGACAAATTCCACATAAAGATGGCCATCTGCAGTGTTTGTTCTGCCTAGAGCCTACCCATGACCACAAATCTTGTCCAATTTGTCAGGCCTTTTTGCCCAAGACTCTAAGGAATAGACTTTCCTTGGCCATTTACTTGGTAAATCAGTGCTTAAAGTTGCTAGCTAAAAGCATGATTGAGGGATCCTCTGGGCCTGAGGCCAAGTTGGTTATGAAGTGGAAGGCCAAAAAGCCTAGGCCTGAATCTTCTTCTGCATCTCTTACCATGGACGTCTCTCCTGAGGTGGATGAAAGACCTGAGATATGTACTGTTCCTGGTTTTGGTTCACAGGCTCAGCCTGATGTTTAGGCTGCCTTGGATTTTACCACAGACCACGTCCTTAGAGACTGAGCAGGCATCTGTCTCGGATGTACAGAGGGAACGCAGGCTCATGATCACTGAAGGCCCTAAGAGGAATCCTCAGATTCTTGTGCAGGAGGAAATTCACGCTGATATTATTGAATGTAGGCCTGTGTCTGGCCCTCCTACACTACATAGGGCAGACCTACATCAAAAGAAAAAGCAAAAGACTAAACACTTGTCCCCTCCTAAAGACCCCCAACGTCATTGGCAAAAATTAACCCAAGACCTTTTCAGGGCCCTTATGGCCCTTAAGCCCCCTTCGGGTGTTTCAGTCCATGTCCCCCCCACCTCTACACTGCTTCCCCACATAAAAGGGTTAAGGAAGAGGTTTCATCAGAGGCAGAAGCATCCTCAGGTGATTAATTTCTGGCCTATTCCTCACAGATCCAGTCCGTGTTAGATTATGCCTCCTCAGAGGAGGACTTCAATGGAAGAACTCTCTTTTGGAGAGAGACTGGTCAAAATGAGGGATCATTTTAAATGGGGTATCCCTCGGGTATCTTAAGTGCAAAAGAGATGCTACGATCTTCTGCAGGTGGAATCCCCAAGCCCTTCAGCTATTTCTGCTGTGTTGCCTGCATTCCTAGATGCCTTTGCATCCACCTCCCAGACCCCAGATTCCCAGCTTCCTGCTCCTAAGAAGCCTGACTGATTTTACAAGGTGCTTGAGAGACTTCAAGTTTCAGTTCAGGTATCCTTCAGCAGATCCAGTGTTTATTTCTGTGGCTTCAGACAAACCATCCAGGTTACTACCTTCAGTCTCTCTCCTTCTTTCAGATAAAGACAGCAGGATCCTGGAAAGGCTGGGCAAGAAAGTGTACAATTCTGCTGCCTTGGCATTTAGGGCCATTAATTATCAAACACACCTAACCAAATTTGCCTTGGAGCTTTTGTCTCAGCTTTCTCAGGTCATTTCTGATTTGCCTGATTCAGAGAATAAGACTTTGGCTACGTCCCTGCTTGGATCCTCCTCTCAAATAGCCTGCCACTCCATCAAATGCAACTGTGATGCTACAGAGGCTTCTGCCAGGGCAGCTGCTTCTGGCTGTGTTTTAAGGAGATTCTCATGTTTAAGACTCCGATCATTACCAGATGGCATTAAATATAAACTTTTGGTTGCACCACTGGGCAACTCTGCATTGTTTGGTCCTGCAGCTGCTAACTTATTTAAGTCCCTGCAAGAAAAGCGTATAAGAAATTGCAGGAACTGAAACATACTTTTGTTTCCGCATTGCCTAAACTTCAGTGAAATTATCCGGCAAAATCTGCTTTTGTACGTAGACACTCCTGCGATCCTCCACCAAAAACAAAAAAGGGTGTTAGGTTGCCTCAGTAGCCCAGGACGTCCCCTGCAAATCCAGCTGAGAAGCAGCCCTTTCCTGACGAGCCTGGTTCCCTCTGACTACCGAAACGACCTCACCCACATTCCTCTTTCCCAGCCCTTCACTCTCTGCCAGTCTGGGAAAGCAAACTCAAGACTCTTGAGTTCTCTCTATAATTCAAAAAAGATACCTTCTGGTATGGGGCTCCCTACCTTCCTTCAGCGGCATCCCCCAACCACCAAGGGAACAACCACCTTCCTTTCCAGAGGTACTGCTAGACCTGTGGAGACAAGGGACCATTCAGGAGACTCCGCAAGACCAAAAAGGGAGAGGTTTCTACTGCAGAATGTTCCTACTGGCAAGAAAGGATGATCCTTGGAGACCCATTCTGGACCTTATTCACCTCACCACCTTCTGTATGTTAACTCTTCAAACCGTGTTTCCCCATATTCTACAACAAGCCTTCTTGGCTTCCCTGGATGCCAAAGATGCATATCTATACATTCCCATCCACCCCAATTGCAGAAAGTTTTTGCGTTTCTCTGTGGCTTCCTGGCATTTTCAGATGTTCTTTGTGTTTCACTGCTGCAGTCATTACATTTGGGTAATCTGCTGGCAGGTTGACCTCAGTCGGCCTGATTAACAAAGTCTTGGGTCCTGCGTCGGTTGCTATCCCTTCTTCCATGACATCAGGTCGTCAGGGGTATAAAACATGCAGCCGACACCATTACATCAGTCTTTCTTGCCGCGCAGTGCCCGAAGCAATAGCAGATGTTCATCGTGCATACAGCTGCAGTCATAACAGATGGGTTCTCCTGCCGTCAGGCGGGTCCTCGGTCGGCCGAATTCCAAAGTCTAGGTCCGGCGTTGGTTGTTGTCGCTTTCTTTCCTGACGTCAGTGCGACAGGGGTATATAAGACACAGCCGACGCCATTTTCTTCAGTCTTTTTTGCCGCGCGGTGCCCGAAGCAGAAGCAGTTCGCAAGTGCCGGTCGGCCATCTCCTGAAATTACGAAAATTTGGAAACCGAAGTCTTCTTTAAAGCTAAGTACCCCGTTGGGGAAACTTTTCTTGCCTCAGACCGATGTCAGACAAAGTTAACAATTGTATTTATTGTGGGAAGCAAATACCGCATAAGGATTTCCATTCCCTCTGTATACCTTGTTTAGGCCCAGACCACGACGTCTCGGGCTGTCGCTTTTGTGCTACTTTCAATAAACGCACTATTAAGCGTTGGGCGGAGTTCGCCCAGCACTTTTTTGGTAAAGCTTTTGATTATAAAATGTCGTTGGAGACTCCAACTACCGTTTTGTCCAAAAAACACAAGGACAAAGACCGACACGTGAGGTCCGCGGTCTCCACCGACACCACGCCAAAACCGGCTACACGTGGTCCGGTTCTCAGTGAGGCGCCTACGCAGCCCCTGACTACCGACGACACTTCTCTGGCGGTGTCTTCTGTAACCGAGACCGCAGGTGCCTCGGCCCATACCCTGACTACAGCTACCGAAGCCACTGTGAGTGTTGAGCCTCTTAATGTGGACAGGTCCACTTCCACCCATGGTGTCTTTAGACCCTCATCTTCCTTTTCCATAAAGGCTTTTACTAAGTCCAAATCAGCCATGCATCCCAAGAGGCCTGTTGCACAGGGCCCATCTCCAGGTCCCATGCCTAAAAAGCAGATGCTCAAAATGGCTGAGGATTTAATTACTCTTATCAGGGGTTCCCAACCCTATCCGGACAAGAGACCCAGAGTGGAGGAAGATTCTCCCTCTTCTGACCAGGGCTCCATTATTTCAGAACATTCTGACGAAGAGGAACATTCGTACTCCCCTTTTGAAGATTCTGATGCAGAGCAGTCCATTCCTTCTGTATCTCCCCCAGAGGATTTTTCTTTCGGGGAAACCTTGCATACCTTGAGGGAACACTTCCATTGGGAAGGCCAAGATTTTTCAGATTCCAAGAAAAGACTTAGGGAATTTTTTTTGCTACCTCAGCACAGACCTCTGGCGATACCTCCTGTCTTGGACATACTTGATGATGTTTACTCGGAGGCTTGCCTTAATCCGGATTCCCTGCCTCCTGCCCCAGTCAAGCCTGATAGGTACTACAGAGTTCCTAACTCACACCAGTTTCTTTACAAAAGCCATAATGCTGACCCTGAAACCATTTCTCAAGGCCCCAAGGGAATGAAGGCCTCTACTGCTAAGAATCCATTACCTTCCGAAAGAGAGTCTAGATCCTTAGAAAGGTGGGGAAAAAAGGTATATACCTCGGCCACCCTAGCCATGAGGGCCTTAAATTGTCAGTTCCATATGCTTAAATATCAGCAGTTTCTGTTATCACAATTAAGGAATAAAATGTCACAACCTGAACAACCAGATTTGAAGGAGTTGCAGGATATGATGCATAGTGCAGAACAAGTGGGTAAACACACCTTGCAATGTGGCTATGATGCTCTAGAGGCCTCAAGTAGAGCTGCTGTTACAGGATCAGTCATTCGTAGACATGCCTGGCTTAGGGAACAAACCTTGCCTGATCATGTTAAAGCTAAACTATTAGATGCTCCTTTACAAAAGGATGTATTATTTGGCACTAATGCTGAGGAGATACTACGGAAAATGGAAGAAAAAGCTAAATCTATGCAAACTGTCAAAGCTTTTCTACAAGTACAACCACCACGTTTTAGCAGAAATTGGCCTTCAAAAAACTGGTCCTTTCCAGCCACGGACAAGCCCCAAAGAGGTAGATACAGGCGCACAAGGGGCAGAGGACAATCTCAAGGATCATATGGAGGCAGACAATGGCAAACTCCAGCACCAAGAGGTGGCGAAGACGGTGCACAACAATACAGGAAACAAACCCAATGACTTTCCCCTTTGCATGCCAAGCAAGTCTCAACTGGCAGCACTTGGGAGGAAAGCTGGCCTTATTTTCAAAAAATTGGCATATTATCACAACAGACAAATGGATCCTGGACATTATAAACAGAGGCTACAGATTTCATTTTCACACTCTTCCAGAAATGAGAGGCATGCCGAACCTGCCACACAATCAAAGGGCAGAGGCTCAAATACAAATTTCAGAGCTCATGGGCATGAAAGCTATTCAAGAGGTACCTACTCACGAACAAGGTCAAGGTTTTTATTCCAGACTATTCCTGGTACCAAGGAAGGGAACCGATTGGAGACCCATTTTGGACTTATCCATCCTAAACACATTTCTACTCGTACCAAAATTCAAGATGCTCACCTTACAGCAGCTTCTTCCCATGCTGGGCAAGGAGTCTTGGCTGGTAACATTGGACCTCAAGGAGGCATACCTGCATGTCCCAATCAGACAAAACTGCAGAAGATACCTCAGATTTCTTGCAGGTTCAATCCACTATCAATTCTCTGCATTGCCCTTTGGCTTATCTACTGCCCAGAGTATTCACGAAATGCCTGGCATCAGTAATTGCCTACTGCAGACTTCAAGGGATACAAATTTACCCTTATTTGGACGATTGCCTGATCCAAGCGGACAGCAAACACATACTTCTGGAACATCTGGCTTATGTAACACGGTTATTGAATTCTCTGGGATACACAGTCAACAAAGAGAAATCCAGGCTAACACCATCTCAGAAAATAATTTTCCTGGGTGCCAACTTGGACACAAACACCCAGATGGCCTATCTTACGCCAGAAAAACAGGGGCAACTAACTCAGTACTTCAAAATACTAGCAAATTGTACCAGGCTAACTGCAAGGAAAATCCTGCAGGCTCTCGGCTTCATGGCATCTTGCATTCTTCTAATCCCATGTGCAAAGTTGCATATGAGGAAACTTCAGTGGTACCTAAAAAACCTATGGTCTCAACACAGCCACAGTTTGGAAACAATGATACCACTAATCCCATGTTTGCAAAAGGAATTTCTATGGTGGGCCCAAGCATGCCAAACAAACATAGGTCTACCATTCTGCAAGCCTCAAGCAAATCAAGTCATCACAACAGATGCCTCAGACTACGCCTGGGGGGCACACATGACAGACAGGTGCATTCAGGGCAAATGGTCCCAAAAGGAAAAGCACCTTCACATCAATCAAAAGGAAATGCTAGCAGTGATAAATGCAATTACAGCTTTCAAGGACCTCCTGCATCCAGGGCAATTATTGATAAGAACAGACAACACCACAGTAATGTGGTACATAAACAAACAAGGAGGAACACATTCATACCCCCTGTGCAGGCTGGCCATGTCACTTTGGAACTTGACTCTGGAATGGCAAATCGAACTTCAAGCACAGTACCTGCCAGGTTTGGAAAACACGCTGGCAGACAATCTAAGCAGAAATATGACAGACCATACGAATGGAAGTTGCATCCTCAAGTGTTTACAAAGATAATCCAAGCGTGGGGAAGGCCAGACATAGATCTCTTTGCCTCCCACAGGAATCATCAATTGACAAGATTCTGCTCAAGGACATTCCATCCAAAGACCTGGAGAGTGGACGCCCTTTCTTTCAGTTGGGCAGCACGGACAGTTTACGCCTTCCCACCTTTGCCTCTTTTGCCCAAGGTGCTCTTGAAAGCAAGAGCAGACAGACCGAAGATGATACTGATTGCTCCAGACTGGCCAAGACAACACTGGTACCCACTCCTGAGGAGCCTAACACATTCTCCTCCCTGGACCCTACCTCTAATGTCTCTTCTACTGACTCAGCACAGCTACAAAACTCTTCACAGTCAGCTGAAAACACTCAATCTGGCTGCATGGAAAATTCCTTAACACCACAACAGATCCTACTCTCCAAGGAGGTGCAGAATGTCATTTTGGAGGCCAGAAGGCCATCTACTAGAAAGGCTTACTCTGCAAAATTGAAACGGTTTTGCGCTTGGAATGAGAAAAAAGGCCAGGATCCTAGAAGACTGAATTTACCTCAGATATTACAGTATCTAGCTGAGCTGTTGAACAGTGGACTTTCATTTTCCTCCATCAAAATCCATGCCTCAGCCATTTCTGCAGAATACAACACTGATCCACCCTTATTCTCCCATCCACTCTTAAGACAGTTCCTCAGAGGGGCTAAGAATATAAGACCTCCAAGGAAACAACCAATACCAGCCTGGGATCTTAATTACATTCTAGAAAAATTACCATTGCCTCCCTTTGAACCAGCTGCCTCAACAGATTTGCAATATTTGTCCTGGAAAACAGCTTTCCTTCTGGCCATTACCTCAGCTTGTAGGGTTTCGGAACTACAAGCCCTCATGGCTGTGCAGCCCTTTCTCATCTTCCATCAGGACAGGGTTTCCCTACGAACCAACCCGTCATTCATGCCTAAGGTAGTATCCAGGGTAGCTTTAAATCAGGCCATACACTTACCTACCTTTTACCCCAATCCTCAAAACAAAGGGGAAAGGCTGCTACATTCCTTAGACATCCATAGACAGCTACGTTACTATTCGGACAGAACAAAGCCTTTCAGGAAATCAGAACAACTCTTTGTGTCCTATGCTGTAGGAGCTCAAGGGAAGCCAATTTCCAAACAGACAATTTCAAAATGGATAGGCCACTGCATACGGTTTTGTTACTCCTTTCATGGTAAATCTGTACCTGCAGGCATCAGATCCCACTCCACAAGGGCCACAGCTACCTCTGCAGCCTTCCTCAGAGGAGTCCCTACCAAAGATATTTTGGAGGCAGCCACTTGGAGTTCTGTGCATACCTTCACTAAACACTACCACCTACCTTTATACTCCAAAACTAGAGCAGGCTTTGCCACTGCTGTACTGCAGGGCATTCTGGCTCCTCTCAGTTCCACCTAGTGCCTACCACCCTGTGCATAGCTTTGGGATTCTACCCATCTGTTATGACTGCAGCTGTATGCACGATGAACATAGTACAGTTTTGTACCTACCATAAATGTAGATGTTCGAGTGCTAATACAGCTGCAGTCCAGGTTTCCCTCCCTCCTTCCCCTCTGGGTACAGACCTAGTGGCTAACTCCTCATCTTACAACTTGACTGGGTTATCCTTCTGTGGTGTATTTGCTTGCAACTACTGGTTTTTGATTATATTGCAATGCATGATTACATATTATTTATATATATATATATATATATATATATATATATATATATATATTTATATATATATATATATTTATATATATATTGCCTTCCTTCTGGGGGCACCTGACATCTGGGGCAAGAAAGACTGAAGAAAATGGCGTCGGCTGTGTCTTGTATACCCCTGTCACACTGACGTCAGGAAAGAAAGCGACGACAACCGACGCCGGACCTAGACTTTGGAATTCGGCCGACCGAGGACCCGCCTGACGGCAGAAGAACCCATCTGTTATGACTGCAGCTGTATTAGCACTCGAACATCTACATTTATGGTAGGTACAAAACTGTACTTTCGCAAGTGCCGGTCGGCCGACTCCTGAAATTTTCGTTTTTGAGTTTCAGATGTTCTTTGTATTTCACTGTTGCAGTCATTACATTTGGGTAATCTGCTGGCAGGTTGCCCTCAGTCGGCCTGAATAACAAAGTCTTGGGTCCTGCGTCGGTTGCTGTCTCCTCTTCCATGACGTCAGGTCGTCAGGGGTATAAAACATGCAGCTGACTCCATTTTAATCAGTCTTTCTTGCTTGCAGAAGCAGTTCGCTAGAGCTGGTCGGCCGACTCCTGAAATTTTCGTTTTCGAGTTTCAGAACCGAAGTCTTCAAACTAAAGCTAAGTACCTCGTTGGGGAAACTTTTTTAATGGCGTCAGCTGCATGTTTTATACCCCTGACGACCTGACATCATAGAAGAGGAGACAGCAACCGACGCAGGACCCAAGACTTTGTTATTCAGGCCGACTGAGGGCAACCTGCCAGCAGATTACCCAAATGTATTGACTGCAACAGTGAAAACACTCGAACATCTACATTTATGGTAAGTGTACACAACTGTACTATCCGAAGTCTTCAACTAAAAAGCTAAGTACCCCGTTGGGGAAACTTTTTCTTGCTCCTTACCAATGTCAGAAAAAGTTAATAATTGCATTACTTGTGGGAAGCAAATACCTCATAAGGATTTTCATTTGTACTGTATTCTTTGCCTAGGCCCTGAACACAACGTACCTTGCTGTCAGTTTTGTGCTTTATTTAATCAATGTCTGTACATTTTTGCTTCTAAATACTTTGGATCACACTTTAATTATCCAGAAATGTTGGTTAGCAATCCGACTACCGGAATACCTAAAAAACGCAAAGAAAAAGACAGAGATAGGCCGTTGAGGTCCAAAACTGCCGACGACGCTTCTCCTAAGCCAGTTGCCAGTTTGCCGGTACTCAGTGAGGCACTTTCGCAGCCCCTGATACCCGCTACTTCTGATTTGCAGGCCTCTACTGAGACCCATTCAGAGTCCGTTATTCCGCAAGATGTTTCAATTATTGAACCAGCAGATGTCTCTACCTTGGATGGGTCCGGAGCCACTCTGCAGGCACCGGCTTCTGAGGGTGTTTTCAGGCCTACAGATTTGTATATTAGACATTGTTGATGATGTTTTTTCAGAATCTGGTATGGCTGATTCTCTGCCTCCGGCTCCTTGTAAGCCAAACAGATACTACAGGGTTCCTGACTTCCACAAATTATTTTTCAAAAATCCTGCTGCAGATCCTGAAACCATTTCTCAGGGTCCCAAGGGCATTAAGGCTTCTACTGCTAAAAATCGTACCCCTAATGATAGAGATTCCAGGGCGCTGGATAGATGGGGTAAGAAGGTTTACACTTCTGCAACCTTGGCAATCAGGGCTTTAAACTGTGAATTTCATATGCTAAAATATCAACAGCATCTCATGGGACTGCTTAAAGAAAAAATGTTAATTTCTGACTGTGTGGAAAATAAGAAGTTGTGTACTCTCCATAACGTTCCATCTGAGTAGGTAAACTTCATTTGTCAGCAACCTATGGGGAATCGGATCCAACTTTGGATCCGAGCCGGCAGTTTTCAACAGCTTAGATCCGAGCACCAAGCTCCTCACCCTACCCATAATCCCCTGCCAACCCTGACTGACCTCAGATCGAGTTTGCCCAAAAGCAGATACTGCTTGAAGATAATTACTCTTCAAATAGGTAACACACCGTGTAAACCTGAGTATGAAAAAACATCCGAAGGTGAGGGGGCAGGAGGGAGGGACGGTTGCTGACAAATGAAGTTTACCTACTCAGATGGAACGTTATGGTGAGTACATAACTTCTTAATCTGAAGTAGTTAACTTAATTTGTGCAGCAACCTATGGGACAGAGTCCCCAGCTACCTGAACCTTGGGCGGCCTTCGTGGAAGGATGTTCCGGAGCACTGCAGAGCGAAAGGATGCTCTCCCTCTGGAGATAATGTCCAATTTATAGTGACTGATAAAGGTATGAGATGAGGCTCAAGTGGCTGCCGAGCAAATATCATCCAAAGAGACTCTAGCTCTAAAGGCCGCAGAGGGAGACATAGATCGAGTAGAGTGGGCATGGACTCCCTGAGGTGCGGGCCTGCCAGAACTTTCATATGCTAAAAGGATACACTGTGAAATCCATCTAGACGGTGTGACTTTAGACACAGATTTACCAAAGTTAAATTTGGGAAAGGAGACGAACAACTGGTCAGATTGCCTATGACCAGATGTCCTGTGGATGTAGAAACGAAGTTGTCTATGCACATCCAGTGAGTGTAATTTGTATTCCTCTTTGTTTTGGTAATTAGGAAAAAAGTCTGGTAGGTTAATGGACTGATTAATATTCGACTCAGATGCAATCTTGGGAAGAAAAGAGGGATTGGTCCTGAGGTAAACTCTATCCTTGTGAAAAGTCAAGTATGGGGGTTTTACACAGAGGGCTTGTAGTTCAGAGACCCTTCGAGCCGAGGTGATAACGACAAGAAGGCCGTTTTTCATGACAAGAATTTAAGATCTACTGAAGCTGCAGGCTCAAACGGGGGAGCTGTCAAGGCCTGAAGCACCAGCGTTAAATCCCAAGGAGGGACTACATCCTTCACTGGAGGTCTGAGCAGAAAGGTGCCCTTCAGAAAGGTCTTACACAATTTCCTGGTGATCAAAGGGCCCAGTTCACTTCCCACGTGATAATGAGAGATAGCTGCTAGTTGAACTTTGACTGTGGAGGAGCTAGCCCCCTGATGAAACAGCCCTGACAGGAAGTATAATACAGCGGGCAAAGGAGCTGTGAAAGGATCCAAATTTTGAAGTTCCGGCCAAATGGAGAAATGCTTCCATTTGCTACTATAGATCTTTCTAGTAGAGGGCTTGTTTGCTGCTACTAGGATAGCTTTAACAGGGGAAGAGATACCGGGAGTCCTAGCTACGAGTGGAACTGGAGCAGCCAAGCTGTGAGCTTGAGATTGTCCAGGTTCGGGACTGGGAGATCTAGGGGGTGGGATATCAGATCCGGAAGGGGATCCAGAATCCAAGGAGGATTCACCAGATGAGACCAAAGGTAAGGGAACCAGGCTTGACGAGGCCAGAATGGGGCAATGAGGGTTATCCTGCTTCTCAACCGACTGGCTTTCTGCAGAAACTTTAGCATCAGAGGAAGAGGAGGGTAAGCATAAAGTAGACCGGGATGCCAAGCATGCACCAGAGCGTCTCTCAGAGATTCCTGGGGGGGGGGGGATGAGAGCGAAGTAGTCGTAACATTTTGTGTTTGAGGGAGAGGCAAAGAGATCGCAACAGGGTTGACCCCATTCGGCGAAAATCCGATTAGCTACCTCGAGATTCAGAGACCACTCGTATGGTAACAGGATGGTGCGACTTAGTCTGTCCGCTAGGATGTTGGACCGCCCCGGAATGTGCGTTGCTATGAGAAAACGGTTGGTGGAGATAGCCCATTCCCACACCCTCATGGCCTCTCGACAGAGTGGGTAAGACCTGGTTCCTCCTTGTTTGTTGATGTACCAGACAACAGACATGTTGTCCGTCTGAATCGCAATTGTTCCTACAGGAAGAAGGTCCTGAAGTGCTTGCAACGCCAACAGCACTGCCCTCATCTCTAGGACATTGATATGCAATGAAGTCCCCTTGAGGTCCCACGTGCCTTGGACTGTCCTGCCCGAACAATGCCCCCCCCACCCGAGGCGGGAGGCGTCCTTGGTCACCGTGGCTGGGGAGGGGCCATAGAAAAGGGGCGTCCTTCCTGGAGGTCCGGAGATTGGAGCCACCATAAGAGGGCCGTCTTGTAAGCCCTGCTGAGGGGAATGGGATGGCTGAGAGGATATTGAAGAAAGGACCACTGGACTTGGAGGGTCCATTGTAAGACCCTCATGTTCAAATGCGCCATTGGCAATAGATTGATTGCCGCCGCCATTGAACCTAGAGCCGTCAGGACCAATTCCGCTGGAGGAGCTGGGGATTGTATAATGGCCCGCACATGTAGCCTCAGGATTCGTAGCCGGTCCGTGGTCAAAAAGGCTAGGAGCTTGTTTGTGTTTAATCTGGCCCCTATGAAGTCTATGGTCTGAGACGGGGCAAGAGACGACTTCTCTATGTTGATAGTGATCCCCAGCCGGGGAGCTAGATGAAGAAAGTAGTTTCTGGCTGCGCAGAGTAGATGCCTTGTTGGGGCTGTCAGGAGCCAGTCGTCCAGGTATGGGAAAACCTGAATTCCCTGGAGCCTCAGGTGGGCTGCTATCACCACTAACACTTTGGTGAACACCCTGGGGGCTGTGGTGAGACCAAAGGGGAGGACCCTGAATTGGTAATGACTGGCTCCTAGCCGGAAGCGGAGGAACCTTCTGGATCGCCTGTCCATCAGAATGTGGTAGCACGCATCCTTGAGGTCTATAGAGCACATCCAGTTGTTCTCCTGCAAGAAGGGGAGAATGGATTGAAGGGTGACCATGCGGAATTTCTCTTTGTTTACTGACAGGTTCAGGGGGGGAGAGGTCGAGGATTGGTCTTAAGTCCCCCGTCTTTTTTGGCACCAAGAAGAACCTGGAGTAAAAACCCGACCCGCACTTGTCTGGGGGGACGTGTTGGATGGCTCTTTTTTCCAGCAACTGTTGGATTTCCGTTGCTGCGGCCTTCCTCCGGTTGGGTGGGACATTGGGGAGGTATCTGGGGCTGCGTTGGTAAAGAGAGAAGGGGATCTCATATCCTCTGGATATGATGCGAAGCACCCAGCGGTCTGTCGTGATGGACTCCCAAGCTGCTAGGTGCTTTGAGAAACGCCCCCCGACTGCCTCCAGAGTGGAGCAGTCGGGCAACCCCTCAGGGGTGTTGCGTGGGTTGGTCCGAGAAAGGTTCTCTGGATCCAAAGTTCCTCGGGCCCCCTCTGCCTCTAGGGTGGCGTCCACCCTGCCCTCCTCTGCCGCGGAAGGGCTGGGAGTCCGGAGCGGGACGGAACTGTTGCGACTTCCGGAACCACATCTTCTTCTGTCCCTTTTGGTTCTTGGAGAAGGACCTCTGGGGAGCAGAGAAGCGGACTCCAATGGCAGACAACGTCTTCCCGTCCTTCTCTCTCTGGACCAAAGTATTGCGAACGGTTTTGCTAGAAAGGGCAGATCCATCGAAAGGGGCATTAGCGAAAGACACCTTGAAGGGTTCCGCGAAATCACAGTGACGGAGCCAGGCCTGACGCCTCATGACAAGGCCTGCTCCGCTGGCTCTAGCGGCTCCTTCCGTGGCATGGGACAGTAGTCGCATAGAGAAGTTTGATATAGATCGGAGAGTGGCCATCCGGGTGGAGTGCAACTGTTTGAACTCGGGGGGGGGGGGGGCGACGCAGCGTACTCTTTGATAAGGTCCCGCTGCAGTTGAAGAACATGTGCCATGTAGTTCAGCGACCTCACAGAGAAGGTAGCCGAACCAAAAACCCGCTTCCCTAAACGGTCCATCGACCGAGACTCCTTGCTCGGGGGGTGGACCGAGGGACTCTCCTGAGCTAGTTCCCTCTTGGTGGCCGCCACCACCAACATGGCATCTACAGGGGGACTCTTACTCCAATGGGACTTGTCGGAGGGGGGGCTAAGAATTTTATCCAGGTGCTTGGGGACTGGCTCCACAGTGTCCAGCTCCTTCCATGCCCTGGTAGTAATCAAATCTACCAGGGGGTCGGCCAGAGGGGACACTCAAGAGGTAGACGGGCCTGCTTCAAATGCCTCCAGGAACACGGATTTGTCCAAGGTAGGCTTTGGGGCAGACCCCCCCCCCTTCTCTTGAGCATCTCTGTGATGTCATCAAAAGAGACATCTTCGGGGGGGTGATCTTGGGGAGCCTTCCCCTTCCTCCAAATCCGTGTCCTCAGTCAAGGACTCGGGGGGGGGGGGAGTCCAGGTGCCTCCTCTTGCACTTCCACTTGTGAGGAACCTCCTCGGGGGGGGGGGCTGTCCGAGGAGGTCTCACCAGCAACGTCTTGTTCCAAAGGAATGACCTGGGACGTCAAAGCAGGCTGTCCCTGGGGCCGGGTGATGGAAGTCGGGCCCAACAGAGAAGGAGTGCAGGGTGGAGCCGTGGCAAGGGCTGGGGGCCTGGAATCTCTCGACAGAGCCCTCTCCACCATGTCAAACGCCAAGGGAGAGCTGCTCTCTCTAGGATCCGAAAGCAGACCCTCACTCGGATCCGACGGACGGATCGGGGCCTGTGCCGAAGCGATGGGATCCGAGGGACCAGCATGCTCTGACCTGGACTGAGCCGAAGACATACTGATACCCCCCGATCCGAAGCTCAGCCCTCGGCTCCGAGAGCTCGGATCCGACAAAAATGGTCCTGACAGACTCGAGGGAAGTGTCGGCGCCGAAGTGCCCGAGACTATCGGCGCTGACACCCCCCCCCCCCGGCTCCGAAGACTCTGAGCCCGGGAAGCGAGACGAAGAAGGAGCTATCGGGGCAAAGAAGGGGGTCGAGCTCCCCCCCCCCCAGAGGGGGGGGAGGCAGGAGCACTCCCATCTGCAGTTGGGCCTGGAGGATTCTTTTCATCATCCAGTCCAAATCTGCATCTGTGAGGCTTCGGGTCAATCTCGATGAGGCCACCGAGGCGGGACGGGAGTGCCGCCTCGAAGACCTCGAGGGAGATCGGGTCTCCTCCTCCTCAGGACCCGGTGAAAAGCAAGGAGACCGGATCCGAGAAGGAGGAGACCCAGAAGTCCTGGAGGGAGAAGACCGCTTAGCTGGGAGGGCCGAAGAGGAGGCCTCGGCCCGCCGCTTGTGGTGTTTCTCCCTCCTTTTCTCTTTCCTAGCCTCCCTCTCCTCCGGGCCTAAGGCGGGAGTTTGAGTCCCGGCCGGGGGGAGGGAAGCAGAAGTGGCAGCCACCGCAGCGGGAACCACGGAAGGACTGGAGGTAGAAGCCGAATCCGGGGGCAGAAGACCCGCCAGAATCAGCTTAGACCTCCGGTCCTTAAGTGCCCTGGGGTTGAATGCCACATAAATGGAACAACCAGAAGAGAGGTGCTCAACCCCAAGGCACAGCACACACCGAGTGTGGCCGTCCGCCGGGGACAGCTTATGGCCACACTCGGTGCACTTAGAAAAAGTAAGCTTTGGGGTCTCAGACATTTTAAAGAAGGACAGCCACACACGTTAGGCCCCAAACACGCACACACAACCTTAATGGAACCACGAGGGAAGGGGGAGGTTAATTACAAAAAATATAAAGTTAAGCTAGGGAGGATTGTAGTCAAAAAGGGACCTGAAAGCACTCGCAACCAAGTAGGGTAGAAAAGAGAAAGAAAAAGTTATATTTTTCTCACAAAAAACCTCTAAACGCCTGGAACTCAAGATTGAGCTGCTGTTGGTTAAACCGTGGCAAACTAGATCTGAGGTCAGTCAGGGTTGGCAGGGGATTATGGGTAGGCGGAGGAGCTTGGAGCTCGGATCTAAGCTGTTGAAAACTGCCAGCTCGGATCCGATTCCCCATAGGTTGCTGCACAAATGAAGTTAACTACTTCAGATTAAAGATTTACAGGATTTATTGCATTCAGCTGAACACGTTGGAAAACATATCTTGCAATGTGGTTTTGATTCTTTGGAGGCCTCTTGCAGGGCTGCTGCAACTGGGTCTATGCTAAGAAGGCATGCTTAGCTCAAAGAGCAAAATCTGCCTGATCATGTTAAAGCAAAATTGTTGGATGCTTCTTTACAACTGGACCGTTTCTTTGGTAATAAGGCTGAAGAAGTTTTAAAAAAGATGGAAGATAAAGCTAAATCTATGCAAATTGTGAAAGACTTCTTACAAGTGCAACCTCCAAGAATTAGTAGGCACTGGCCTACTAAGAACTGGTCCTTTCCAGTTCCTTCGAGAGCCACTCAAGTCAAACCCAGACATTCCAAAGACTCCAGGTTTCAGTCACAAGGGACTCTCAGAACAAAACAATGGGGTGCCTCCTCTTCCAAATCTGGAAACAACAAGACACCTCCCTGTGGTAAGCAGTCTCAATGACTTCCCTGTACACTTACCAAGCACTTACCTTTTAGCCGCCCCTTTGGGGGGAAAGGAAAACTGGCTCTTCATGCAAGAAACTGTCAGCTTATAACCCAGGACAAGTGGGTTTTAAATATAGTATCCCAGGGATACAGATTTCATTTCCACACGTTGCCAATTACAAACAGATAGCCAGACCTCCTACCAAATCAGTGGGCAGAGGCCCAGAAACAAGTACAATCCCTCATGGGCATGGGGGCTATTCAACCAGTACCAGAAGAGGAAAAGGGACAAGGTTTCTATTCAAGACTTTTCCTGTTACCCAGAAAAGACAAATCATGGTGTCCAATTCTGGACTTATCTACTCTAAACACCTTTCTGGACATTCCAAAATTCAAGGTGCTGACTCTTCACCAGTTGCTTCCTATGCTAGGCAAAGATGCCTGATTGGCAACTCTAGATTTAAAGGAGGCTTACCTGCATATCCCAATCAGGGAATCTTGCACAAGATACCTCCGCTTCAAAGCAGGCTACTTGCATTACCAGTTCTCTGCACTGCCCTTTGGCTTATCTACTGCGCCCAGGGTCTTTACAAAGTGCCTGGCTCCAGTAATTGCATTTTGCAGGCAAAGAAATATTCAGATATATCCATACCTAGATGATTGTCTAATTCAGGCAGACAACAAGGACACTCTTCTAAACCATCTGGCATTTGTAAAAAGGGTTCTAACTTGTCTAGGGTACACTATAAACGAAAAGAAATCACAACTGGTACCCTCTCAAAAAATTACATTCCTGGTTGCAAGCTTGAATACAACTGCCCAGATGGCTTTCCTTACGCCAGAGAAGCAAACTCATTTGGTGACTTACTTCAAACAGGTGGCCACAAAAACCCAGCTTTCTGCAAGGCAAATACTGCAAGCCTTGAGATTCATGGCCTCCTGCATTCTTCTAATTCCATATGCAAGACTGCATATGAGGAAACTTCAGTGGTACTTAAAAAGTATATGGGAGTCAGCATTGTCACAGCTTGGAAACAATGATTCCTTTCATACCTTGCCTGCAACTAGAGTTCCTATGGTGGGCAGAGGCCTGCCACCAAAACAAGGGACTGGCATTCACACCACCCCCTGCCGCCCAAACCCTAACTACAGATGCGTCAGACTATGCTGGGGGGGGCACATCAGGCAGGGAAGTGCGTTCAGGGCAAATGGAGCCCAAATCAAATGCACCTTCATATCATTCAAAAAGAAATGCTAGCTGTACAGAGTGCACTGACAGCCTTCAAGGATTACTTTCATCCAGGACAATTAATGATAAAGGCAGACAACACCACGGTTATGTGGTACATAAACAAGCAGGGGGGTACACACTCTTACCCCCTTTGCAGACTAGCCATGGCATTGTGGAACATGGCCTTGACCTATCAAGTACAACTACAAGCTCAATTCCTGCCAGGAAAGCTTAATACTTTGGCAGACAAACTAAGCAGAAATCTCATGGACCCACACAAATGGAAACTGGAACCATGAATTTTCAACATGTTGACACGCAAATGGGTGAGCCCAGACATAGATCTTTTTGCCTCACCCCAGAACTGTCAGTTGGACAAATTTTGCACAAGAACTCATCACAAAAAAGCCTGGAAAGTGGATGTTCTATCCTTCAGCTGGAAAAACCTATCAGTCTATGCCTTTCCCCCTCTGCCTGTGCTCTCCAAAGTTCTACTAAAAGTCAAACAGGACAAACCAAAAATGATTTTGATTGCTCCAGACTGGCCTCGCCAACACTGGTACCCACTCCTGTGCAATGTGTCACACCTTCCACCGTGGCACCTACCTCAGACACCTTACTTACAGTCTCAGCAGAACACCCAAATTCTGCACACTCAGCTCCAAACTTTGAGTCTTGCAGCGTGGCTAATCACCTAAATTCACCCTTAGCATCCCTCAGCAAACCTGTGATGGATGTCATTTTGGAGGCGAGAAGGCCTAGTACTAGAAAATCTTATGCTGACAAATGGAAAATATTCTGTGCCTGGAATCAATCTCAAGGGATAAACACATCAGTGCCCAACATTCCTCAGATTTTGCAATACTTAACTGAGATGCTTCACAAGGGCCTGTCCTTCTCTTCCATAATAATCCATGCCTCAGCCATTTCAGCTCATTACAACACAGAACCTCCCCTCTTCTGTCATCCTCTGCTAAAGCCGTATCTCAGAGGGACCAAAACCTTAAGACCACCCAGGAGAGCTCCAACCCCTGCCTGGGACCTCAGATTTGTATTGGAGAAGCTCACCGTCCCTCCTTTCGAGCCAGCTGCTACTGCAGACTTAAAATTTCTCTCCTGGAAAACAGCTTTCCTTTTAGCAGTCACTTCAGCTAGAAGGGTTTCCAAATTACAGGCCCTTATGGCAGTGGAGCCTTTCTTCATTTTTCATGCAGACAGGGTATCTCTCAGGACCAATCCATCCTTCATGCCTAAGGTGGTATCCAGTGTGGCTCTCAGACCATTCATTTGCCAACTTTCTTTCCCAATCCACAGAACAAGGGGGAACGGATTCTGCATTCATTGGATGTACACAGACAACTTAGATTTTACTTAAACAGGACAAAATCTCAAAGAAAATCTGAACAACTGCTGGTGGCATTTGCTGCAGGGGCAGAGGGAAAGGCTATTTCGAAGCAAACCATTTCCAAATGGATAAGCCATTATATTCGTTTCTGCTATATGCACCATGGAAAAACTGTCCCCCAGGGGATCAGATCCCATTCCACCAGGGCTGCATCTACTTCAACAACCTTTCTCAGAGGTGTTTCTTACCAGGGACCTTCTAGAAGCTGCTACCTGGATCTCAGTTCATACGTTCACCAAACATTACCATTTACCACTTTTCTGTAAATCCAGAGCTGGCTTTGCCACTGCTGTCCTGCAGGGCCTTATAGCTGGTCCTAATGCTGTATAATTCCCTCCACCCAACTATAGCTTTGGGAATCTACCCAAATGTAATGACTGCAACAGTGAAACACGAAGAACATCGTACAGTTGTGTACACTTACCATAAATCTAGATGTTCGAGTGTATTCACTGTTGCAGTCCTGGTTACCCTCCCTCCAGCCCCCAGTTTTTCTCTGGCTATACCTCTCCTTTCTTTCACTATGCTTAAAAGCCCTTTTGGTGTATTTGCTTTTGGGATTGGAGGTATATTTTTTGTGTTTTTAATTTTATTTTCTCCCCATTTGGGGGGCACCTGACATCTGGGGCAAGAAAAAGTGATGTAATGGCGTCGGCTGCATGTTTTATACCCCTGATGACCTGGCGTCATGGAAGAAGGGGCAGCAACTAATGCAGGGCCAAAGACTTTGTTAATCAGGCCAACTGAGGGAAACCTGCCAGCAGATTACCCAAATGTAATGACTGCAACAGTGAATACACTCGAACATCTACATTTATGGTAAGTGTACACAACTGTACTTTCTCTGCCTTGCCCTTTGGACTCTCTACTGCACCAAGGGTATTTACAAAATGTCTAGCTTCTGTGATTGCCTACTGCAGGCTTCAGGGCATCCACTGTTTCCCTTATCTGGATGATGATCTCTTTCTGGCAGCCTCCCCGGAGATCTTGTCACAAAACATCCACTTTGCCATTTCCCTTCTACAAAGTCATTCACCATAAACCAGAAAAAAATCCATTCTCAACCCCTTCTCTCAGAATCGCATCTTCATGGGGCGCAGGATACAGGCAGACCTCGCTTCCTTCTCAGAAGACACAGGACCTTATCTACTTCCGTAGCCTTCTACCTCTGCACCACATTTTAGCCAGAAAGTTCCTCAGGGTTTTGGACTTGCATGGCATCTACTGTTCCAATGCTACCTCTCACCAAACTTCACATGAGAAAACTCCAGTGGTTCTTAAAGTTACTTTAGATGCAGCATTCGCATCATCTGGAGTTTCTAATTCCTGTCATCCTCTGTCTGAAGAAGGAACTCCAGTGGTGGATCCAACAAGTGCCATTTAACCCAGGACTCCATTTGCACCCTCTGCCACCATTCCAAGAGCTGTTCACAGATGCACAAGTGGGTATGGTCCCTCCCTCAACAAAGGGAGCACATCAGTGTAAGGGAGAAGAGGGTGTTGCTACTAGCCATTCATACCTTTCATCCTCTCTTCCTCCCAAGACCTTTAAAGCTGTTCACAGACAGTATGACTGTCCTCTGGTATGTGAACAAGTGGGGGTGGGGGTACCAAATCCTACCTACTATGCAGGCTAGCAGTCCAGGCTTGGGAGCTGTGACAGTTCAATCTCAGGTGACTCTTCCAGCAGTGTACATTCCATCCAGCCAAAATTGCGTGGCAGACATCCTGAGCAGGTCCCTAGGTCCTTTACACAGTTCCACGAATGGATACCTCAAAGGGATGTGTTTCTGAACATTGTTCACCAATGGGGTATACCTCAAGTAGGTTTTTGACTCCTCCAAGAACAGACAACTTCCCACGTTTGTGCCAGAGTTCCACTTCCTCTGGTTTGGGAGGTGGATGCTCTCTCATTCTCTTGGAAGGGATGATTCTGTATGCATTCCCTCCCTTTTCGCTCATTCCGAAAGTCTTGTTCAAAACTCAGAAGGATAACCCAAAAATCTTGCTGGTGACTCCATTTTGGACAAGACAGCATTGGTTCCCTCTTCTACTGCATTTAGCCAAGGGCAATCACCACAAGTTACCTCACAGAGTGGACCTTCTCACACAAAACAAAGGAACTCTCATCTATCCCCATTTGTCTACCCTTCAGTTGATAGGGTGGGTGATAGGGTTTTAATTCCTTTTAGACACCTGCTCACTGAGGACGTGCTAACCCTCCTGCAGGCCATGAAACCCATTACAAGAAAGTCATATCTATCTAAGTGGAAGAGATATTCAATTTGGTGTCTCTCTCGAAACCAGGATCCACTATCAGTGGAATTCCCCTTGGTTCTTATTTGTGTGAATCTTTTTATTTTTTATTTAACATTTGTTAACCGGGAAAGTCCGACTTGGAACAAAGCTAATTTTCAGTGGAGGCCCAGGGAGAAACACTCCAGATGCATGTCTTTGTAACGTGGGAGGAAACCAGAGCACCCGGAGGAAACCCACACAAATGCAGGGAGGACATGCAGACTCCACACAAAAGGAACCCCAGCTGAGAATCGAACCGGAGAACCTCTTGCTGTGAGGTGACAACGCTACCGCTGCACCACTACGCCATCCAATTACTCAGTGCTGGCTTGGTTTTCATAGGTAGGCACTAGGCTATCATCCCAAGGGCCCAAGTAAGCCTAGCCAACAGTTCCCTGGCGTACGCCACCCAAGAAAGTTATTTTCCTGTGCTCCTGTTGAGCAGAGCCACAGAAGTGATCCCCTGGGGGGTATTTCCTATTTCCCATCCACTCATTAAGATTTTTCTTGAGGAGTGCTAATGAGGAACTTTACTTGACATAGATGGGTAGCTTGTTCCAGAGTATGGGAAGTCTCTGGGACAGGAATCTATCCCTCCAGCATGTCCTGTTTATTGTGGTGACAAGGTTTAGGTCCCTAGAGCGTGTAGCTCGGAAGGATTGGGATTTCTTTAGGTGCAGCATGTCCAACAGCTCTTGATTTGACATAACTTTATATGTTAGGCAGAGATCATCTCGGAGTAGGCGATATGCTACGGAGTAAAGCTGGAGGTGTTTGAGACGGTCAGTGTAGGGCATCTGTTTGAGGCCAGTAATCCTCTTTGTGAGGTACTTTTGTGCTCTTTCCAGCTGCTGCAGATGTCTTGTGAGGTACATTCCAAAAGGGGCGTTGTACTCTATAGTAGGTCTAATGAGTGTCGAGTAGAGGGGAACAATGACTTTTTTCCTGGATGAGAACCCTTTTATGATGAGGAGTGCCACGTAGAAGGATTTCCTGACTGCTGTGGCAATGTGATTATCAAAGGAGACACTACTGTCCATCTGGGTCCCAAGGTCTCTTATCACACATTCGGCGTTAAGTAGTCTGACGCCTATGTGGTAGTTCATGGGTACAGAGATTTTACCAAAGGGGATGACACTGCACTTTTTGGAATTGAGCTTGAGGCCAGGGCTCTGACACCAAGCGTCTGTCTCAGTGAGGCCCTTCTGTAGGATGTCCACATCATTTGGGGACTCGACTATGGCTCCCAGTTTGCAGTCATCTGTGAACTTCGGTAGCCAAAGGCCTTCTGTGTTAGCCTGTACTTCCGAGAAGTAGATACCAAACAGGAGAGGTCCCAGGACTCTGAACCCTGTGGTACTCCACTTGTCACTGGTTTGAAGTCAGATTTGGAGTCTGCAACTTTTACAGTGTGGGTTCTGTCACTGAGCCAGTTGGCAACCCATCTTGTGACGTAGGGATTTATACCTAGTTTGGTGAGTTTAGCTATAATTCCAGAATAGGGGATGGTGTCGAAAGCCCTGGCAAGGTCAAGATAGGCTGTGTGTACCACCTTACCCTCGTCTACGGTGTCGATCAGGTTCAGGAGGCATGATCTGCCTTTCACAAACCCGAACTGGGTGGGGTCCAGAGTTTGGAGGTTACCAATGTCTTTGTTTATGAGTTCCATGATGATACATTCCGTGGCCTTACAGACCAGGCTTGTCAGGCTAATAAGGCGATAGTTCGTGGGATCAGTGGTGGCCTGAGCACAAAGCCTGACGTCAGGCTATGATTGAACATGGTGCTTAGGTGGGGAGCCAGTTCATTCTGAAGTTCATGTAAAACGCAGCCTGGGATTTTGTCCGGTCCCATGGATGCTGTGTTTTTGGCTTTAGAGAGTGCAGCTTTTACCTGCGTAGTTGTGATTATAGGGACTCCTCATTCTTCCTCTATAGATATGGGCCATTTAGGGGGTGAGAGGGGGGTAAAGTTAGCACTGAACCTGTCTGTCAGGTTGTTGGCAATATCAGTTGGTTCTGTAATTTTCGCGCCATTGTGCTGTAATTCAGAGCAGATGTGGGTGTTGCCATTGAGATTCTTGACATAGCTATAGAATGCTTTGTGGTTGTCCATAAAATCAGTGATGATTTGTTTTCATAGCTAGCTTTGGAGGATCTTATAAGGGATCTCAGCTTCTTACTGAGGCTGACCAGGGAGCTTCTCCACTCATGGGATTTTACTCTCTTTTGCATCAGTTTCTTCCTTCTGTTATAGAGTTTGTTTATGTCAGGGGACCACCAGATTGGCTTCCTTTTTTGAAGGATAGCATCTTGGTTCTGTTTGGGATAGCACGATCCATGCACTCATGTAAGTGCTTATGAGTGCATTTGTGTAAGATTCAGCAGTCGTAACTGTATTGTCCATCTGCATGGGTGTCGTGAAGTTCGCCACTTCTGTCTTAAGAAGCATGAAGTTGGCTTTGGAGAAATTTGTTACCATGGTTTCCTTAATGGGGGTGGGGTGGGGGCGGGATGTGCATATCTAGGGTGATTACTTTATGGTCGGATCTGACCAACGAGGAGTTGACTTCAGGTGTGGAACACCGGTCACTCATGTTGGTAATGACTAGGTCTAGGATATTGTTGCCCCTGGTGGGGGTGTGGATAAGTTGATCCAGGGCATTGGAATTTATGAATTCCAGAAAGCGTTGAGCGAAGGAGTTTGTACATGAGTAGTTTTCCCAGTTAATGGTGGGGTAGTTGAAATCGCCGATTATTAGGGTGTTTGGATGAACCCTAATATTTTCCAGTATATCAAGAAAAGAGGAGTGGGAATCCTGGGACATGGTGGGGGATCTGTAGCAAGCTACAATTTGGATTGCAGTTTTGCCCAGAGTTAGTTGCACTTTGATAACCTCGGATGCATTATGCTGAGCAACTAGCCTGGAGGTGTGGATATCCTTAATGAATATGGACACACTTCCGCCTTTGGTGTTCCAGTCCAGGTTAGACAGACGAAAAGTGTGGTATGAGTTATAGCCTGGTAATGCAGGGGTGCTCTCTGGAGCCTTGAACCAGGTCTCAGTCACTGCACAGATATCGATGTTCACTATTTTAAGGAGTGCCTCGAGGGAGTGCATTTTGAGATTTAGACTTCTAGCACTGAGTAGCATTACTCTCAGTTTTTGCTTGCCTGATGTTCATCGTGTTTCACTGTTGCAGTCATTACATTTGGGTAATCTGCTGGCAGGTTGCCCTCAGTCAGCCTGATTAACAAAGTATTGGGTCCTGAGTCGGTTGCTGTCCCTTCTTCCATGACGTCAGGTCATCAGGGGTATAAAACATGCACCTGACGCCATTACATCAGTCTTTCTTGCCGTGTGGTGCCCGAAGCAGAAGCAGTTCACAAATGCCGATCGGCCGACTCCTGAAATTGTCATTTTCGAGTTTCAGAACCGAAGTCTTCAACTAAAAGCTAAGTAGCCTGTTGGGGAAACTTTTTCTTGCTCCTTACTGATGTCAATAAAAGTTAATAATTGTATTACTTGTGGGAAGCAAATACCTCCTAAGGATTTTCATTTGTACTGTATTCCTTGCCTAGGCCCTGACCACGATGTATCTTGCTGTCGGTTTTGTGCTTTATTTAATCAGCACTCTATCCGTCGTTGGTACATTTTTGCTTCAAAATATTTCGGTTCTCGGTTTAATTATTCAGAAATGACGTCGGTTAGCCATCCAACTACCGGAATACCAAAAAAACGCAAAGAAAAAGACAGAGACAGGCCGTTGAGGTCCAAAACTGCCGACAACGCTTCTCCTAAGCCAGTCGCCGGTACTCAGTGAGGCGCTTTCGCAGCCCCTGATATCCACTACTACTGATTCGCAGGCCTCTACTGAGACCCATTCGGAGTCTGGTATGCCCGTGAGATGCTTCACATGTGGAACCCGTGGATGTCTCTACCTTGGATGGGTCCGGAGCCACTGAGCAGGCACCGGCTTCTGAGGGTGTATTCAGGCCTACAGACTTGCATATTAAACTGACTCCAACTTCAGTGCTAATGCCTAAACCTTGATCTGTGTCTAAAAAAACGACGCCCAGGCCACATGTTCAGACCTCTATGCCTAAAAATCAAATGATCAAAATGGCTGAAGATTTAATTACTCTAATCAGGGGTAGTCAACGTACCCTCTCCAAGAGGCCTAGGATTGAATTTGACTATGAATCTTCTGAACAGGACTCTGTTTCTTCTCACGATCTGGATTTGTCCATACCTACTTATGAGGACTCTGATGCAGAGGATTCCATTCCCTGTGCTGCTCCGCCTGAGAATTTCTCTTTTGGGGAATCATTACATACCTTAAGAGAGCATTTCCACTGGGAAAGTCAGGATTTCGCTGAATCCAAAAAGAGGCTTAGGGATTTCCTTCTTCTTCCTCAGCATAGGCCTTTGGCTATACCTCCTATATTAGATATTGTTGATGATGTGTTTTCGGAATCCAGTATGGCCCCTGATTCCTTGCCTCCCGCCCCTAGCAAACCAGACAGGTACTACAGGGTTCCTGAGTCCCACAAATTCCTTTTCAAAAATCCTGTTGCAGACCCTGAAACCATTTTCAGGGCCACAGGGGCATTAAGGCTTCTACTGCTAAAAACCCTACCCCTTCTGATAGAGACTCCAGGGCACTGGATAGATGGGGTAAAAAGGTTTATACTTCTGCAATCAGGGCTTTAAACTGTCAATTTCATATGCTAAAATATCAACAGCATATCATGGGACTGCTTAAACAGAAAATTATGTTGATTTCAGACTGTGTGGAGAATAAAGATTTGGAGAATTTATTGCATTCAGCTGAACAAGTTGGCAAACATACTTTGCAGTGTGGTTTTGATTCTTTAGAGGCCTCTTGTAGGGCTGCTGTTACTGGGTCTGTGCTTAGAAGGCATGCTTGGCTTAAGGAGCAATCTCTGCCTGATCATGTTAAAGCAAAGCTTTTGGATGCTCCTTTACAGCAGGACCGCCTATTTGGCAATAAAGCTGAAGAAGTTCTAAAAAAAGATGGAAGGTAAAGCTAAATCTATGCAAACTGTGAAAGATTTCTTACAAGTGTAACCTCCTAGATTTAGTAGGCATTGGCCTACTAAGAATTGGTCCTTTCCAGCTCCTTCCATAGCCTCTAAGGCCAAACCCAGACATTCCAAAAGCACCAGGTTTCAGTCCCAAGGGACTTTCAGAACTAAGCAATGGGGTGCTTCCACTTCCAAATCTGGAAACAACAAGGCACCACCCTATGGTAAACAGTCTCAATGACTTCCCTTTGAAATTACAAAGCACTTGCCCTTTGGG
Organism: Protopterus annectens; assembly: GCF_019279795.1. NCBI lineage: Eukaryota > Metazoa > Chordata > Ceratodontiformes > Protopteridae > Protopterus > Protopterus annectens. The sequence goes on along the minus strand of NC_056743.1, from coordinate 1,088,127,612 downwards.
GGGAAAACTGGCTCTTCATTCAAGAAAGTGGCAACTTATAACCCACGAAAAATGGGTTTTAAATATAGTGTCCCAGGGATACAAATTTCATTTCCATATGCTGCCAACTCCAAACGGGTGGCCAGATCTGCCCCCAAATCAGTGGGCAGAGGTTCAGAAAGAAGTTCTTTCCCTCCTAAACATGGGGGCTATTCAACTAGTACCAGAAGAGGAAAAGGGGCAAGGTTTTTATTCCAGACTTTTCCTGGTACCCAGAAAAGACAAATCATGGTGACCAATTCTGGACCTGTCCACTCTAAACACCTTTCTGGACATTCCAAAATTCAAGATGCTGACTCTTCACCAGTTACTTCCTATGCTAGGCAAGGATGCCTGGTAAGCAACTCTCGATTTAAAAGAGGCTTACCTGCATATCCCAATCAGGGAATCTTGCAGAAGATTCCTACGCTTCAAAGCAGGCTGCATGCATTATCAGTTCTTTGCACTGCCCTTTGGCTTGTCTACTGCGCCCAGGGTATTCACAAAGTGCCTGGCTCCAGTAATTGCATTTTGCAGGCAAAGAAATATTCAAATATGTCCATACCTGGACGATTGTCTAATTCAGGCAGAAAACCAGACCATTCTCCTAAAACATCTGGCGTTTGTAAAAACAGTTCTAACCTGTCTAGGGTACACAGTAAACAAAAAGAAATTTCAACTGGTACCCTCTCAAAAGATTACATTCCTGGGTGCAAGCTTGAATACTACTGCCCAGATGGCTTTCCTTATGCCAGAAAAACAAATTCATTTGGTGACTTACTTCAAACAGGTGGCCACAAAAACCCTGCTATCTGCAAGGCAAATACTGCAAGCCTTGGGGTTCATGGCCTCCTACATTCTTCTGATTCAGTATGCAAGACTGCATATGAGGAAACTTCAGTGGTACATAAAAAGTTTGTGGAGTCAACATTGTCACAGCCTGGAAACAATGATTCATATCATACCTTGCCTGCGCCTAGAGTTCCTATGGTGGGCAGAGGCCTGCCACCAAAACAAGGGACTGGCATTCACACCACCTCCTGCCGCCCAAACCCTAACTACAGACGCATCAGACTATGCATGGGGGGGCTCATCTGGCAAAGAAGTGCATTCAGGGCAAATGGAGCCCAAATCAAATGCACCTTCATATCAATCAAAAAGAAATGCTAGCTGCACAGAATGCACTGACAGCCTTCAAGGACTACCTTCATCCAGGACAATTACTGATAAAGACGGACAACACCACAGTTATGTGGTACATAAACAAGCAGGGGCGTACTCATTCCTACCCCCTATGCAGACTAGCCATGGCATTGTGGAAAACGGCCTTGAGCTACCAAGTACTACTACAAGTTCAATTCCTGCCAGGAAAGCAGAATGTTCTGGCAGACAAACTACGCAGAAATCTCATGGACCCTCATGAATGGAAACTGGAACCACGGATTTTCAACATGTTGACACGCAAATGAGGGAGCACGGACATAGATCTTTTTGCTTCACCCTAGATCTACCAGTTGGACAAATTTTGCACAAGAACTCATCACAAATAAGCCTGGAAAGTGGATGCTCTGTCCTTTAGCTGGAAAAAAACTGTCAGTCTATGCATTTCCCCCTCTGCCTATGCTCTCCAAAGTTCTACTAAAAGTCAAACAGGACAAACCAAAAATGATTTTGATTGCTCCAGACTGGCCTTGCCAACACTGATACCCACTCCTGCGCACAGTGTCACACATTTCTCCGTGGCACCTGCCTCAGACACCTTCCTGACTGTCTCAGCAGGAGAACCAAATTCTGCACCCTCAGCTCCAAACATTGAATCTTGCAGCTTGGCTTATCACTTAAATACCCCCTTAGCATCCCTCAGCAAACCTGTGATGGATGTCATTTTGGAGGTGAGAAGACCTAGTACTAGAAAATCTTATACTGACAAATGGAAAAGATTCTGTGCCTGGAATCAATCTCAGGGGATGAGCACAGCAGTGCCCAATTTACCTCAGATTTTGCAATACTTAACTGAGATGCTTCACAAGGGCCTGTCTTTTTCTTGCATAAAAATCCATGCCTCAGCCATTTCAGCTCATTACAGCACAGACCCCACCCTCTTTTCTCATCCTGTTCTAAAGCAGTATCTCAGAGGGGCCAAAAACTTGGGACCACGCAGGAGAGCTCCAACCCCTGCCTGGGACCTTAATTTTGTATTGGAGAAATTCACTCTACCTCCTTTCGAGCCAGCTGCAACTGCAGAGTTAAAATTCCTTTCCTGGAAAACAGCCTTCCTTTTAGCAATCACTTCAGTTAGAAGGATATATGAATTACAGGCCCTTATGGCAGTGGAGCCTTTCATCATCTTTCATGCGGACAGGGTGTCACTCAGAACCAATCCATCTTTCATGCCCAAGGTGGTATCCAGTGTGGCTCTTAATCAGTCCATTCATTTGCCAACTTTCTTTCCCAAGAACAGAACAAGGGTAAGCGGCTTCTGCATTCATTGGATGTACACAGACAACTTCGATTCTACTTGGACAGGACTAAATCTCAAAGAAAATCTGAGCAACTGCTGGTAGCATTTGCTGCAGGGGCAGAGGGGAAGGCTATCCCAAAGCAAACTACTTCTAAATGGATAAGTCATTGTATTCATTTCTATTATATGCACCATGGAAAACCTATCCCCCAGGGGATCAGATCTCATTCCACCAGGGCTGCATCTTCTTCAGCAGCCTTTCTCAGAAGTGTTCCTACCAGGGATATTCTAGAAACTGTTACCTGGAGTTCAGTTCATACTTTCACCAAGCATTGTCACTTACCAATTTTCTGTAAATCCAGAGCTGGCTTTGCCACTGCTGTTTTGCAGGGCCTTATAGCTGCTCCTAATGCTTTATAAATCCATCCTCCCAACCTTAGCTTTGGGAATCTACCCAAATGTAATGACTGCAACAGTGAAACACGATGAACATAGTACAATTGTGTACACTTACCGTAAATGTAGATGTTCGAGTGTATTCACTGTTGCAATCCTGGTTACCCTCCCTCCAGCCTCCTGTTTTCTTTTACTATACTTCTTTTTTCTTTTACTATGCTTAAAAGCCTTTTTGGTGTATTTGTTTTTGTTTGGAGGTATATTTTTGTGTTTCTAATTGTGTGCATGTGTGTATATATATATATATATATATATATGTATTTTGCTCCCCATTTGGGGGGGCACCTGACATCTGGGGCAAGGAAAACTGATGTAATGGCGTCGGCTGCATGTTTTATACCCCTGACGTCATGGAAGAAGGGACAACAACCGACGCAGGACCCAAGACTTTGTTAATCATGCCGACTGAGGGCAACCTGCCAGCAGATTACCCAAATGTAATGACTGCAACAGTGAGTACACTCGAACATCTACATTTATGGTAAGTGTACACAACTGTACTTTTCTTTTACGGTGGTGAATTTGTCATTTGAACCTTGCCTAAAAAAGGCACTATAGGGGGCGGCAAGAGCCTTAGCCAGTATCCAGAATCCCAGGGGTGACAGGTGCAGGCCATCTCTGGCAAAGCATCATGGTCTGCCGACCATGTCATTCCAGGCAGACAGATACTGGATTCCCTTAGAATGACACCAGAAGCTTAGCCAATTGTTGAAGTCAACCATTTTGTCCTTGTATTGCAGTATCATTCTGGGCAGTGACAGGATGCTACTCGAGGCTAGGTTCATACCTGCCTGGGCTACACAATCGGAGAGCTCTTCCATGTCTCTTTTCATGAACTCCAGGGAGGTCCGTCTCGGGTCATTCACACCAACATGGACAATGACAGAGTCATATTTGTACTTGTTGTGGAGTGACCTTAGTGTGTGGGTTATGTGGCAGATCCTGGCACCTGACAGGCTGCTGGCAGTAACCTTTACCTTGTTTAGCCTGGAGAGTGGGACATCAGTGTGCCTGACTATAGCGACACCTATGACTAGTGTGTTGAGTGTATTGATGTTGATGTTCGTGTTTCACTGTTGCAGTCATTACACTTGGGTTATCCTGCTGGCAGGCTACCCGCAGTTGGCCTGAATTACAAAGTCCTGATCTGGCGTCGGTGGGTCAGGGGTATAAAAGATGCAGCCAACGCCATTTTCTTCAGTCTTTCTTGCCGCGCGGTGCCCGAAGCAAAAGCAGTTCACAAGTGCCGGTCAGCCGACTCATGAGATTTTCGAAATCGAATTTCAGATCCGAAGTCTTCAATAAAGCTAAGTACCCCATTGGGGAAACTTTTTTCTTGCTCCAGACCGATGTCAGAAAAAGTTAACAATTGTATTTCTTGTGGGAAGCAAATACCTCATAAGGATTTCCACTCTTACTGTCTTCTTGCCTAGGCCCTGACCACGACGTAGCTAGTTGTCGGTTTTGTGCTAGATTTAACCAACGCACTATTAAGCGTCGGTACGATTTTGCTTTTCATTATTTTGGCAGAAGGTTTAATTACATAATGCCGTCAGAACAACCGACGACCGGAATTCATAAAAAACGCAAGGATAAAGACAAGGACAAGCATCCGAGGTACAAAACCGACGAAGAAGCCTCTTCTAGTCCAGTCACCGGTTCGCCGGTGCTCAGTGAGGCGCTTTCCCAGCCCCTGACTCCTGCTACCTCAGAGCCACAGGCCGCCTCCGACTCCCACGTGGAGACAGCTTGGCCTCTGAATGCTCAAGGTATTGGCCCTTCGGAAATTAATCCCTCAGATGGATCCGGAGCCGCTGAGCAGGCATCGGCTTCTGAGGGTGTCTTCAGACCTACATAACTTTATATAAAGCCTACTTTAGCATCCAAGGCAAAGTCTAAAACAGTTTCACAGTCAAGGAAAACAGTACAGCATTCTCCAGGACAGACTTCTATGCCTAAAAAAACAGATGCTCAAAATGGCCGAAGACCTAATTACTTTGATCAGGGGTTCCCATCCCCCTCCTGATAAGAGGCCTAGGCAAGACACTGAATATGATTCCTCTGATCAGGTTTCCATTTCCTCTGATTCCTCTTCTGATCAGGGATATTCTGTTCCTCCCTATGAGGATTCTGATGCTGAAGATTCTATTCCTTCAGCTTCTCCTCCTGAGGACTATTCATTTGGGGAAACCCTGCATACCATGAGGGAGCATTTCCCTTGGGAGAGCCAGGATTATTCCGATTCTAAGAAAAGACTTAGAGACTTTCTTTTACTTCCTCAGCACAGACCTCTTGCAATTCCCCCTGTTCTAGACATAGTAGATGATGTTTTTTAGAGTCCGGACTGTCTCCAGACTCTTTACCTCCTGCCCCTGTTAAGCCGGACAGATACTACAGGGTCCCAGACTCCCATAAATTTCTTTACAAGAACCCTGCTGCTGACCCAGAAACTATCACACAGGGTCCCAAAGGGGTCAAGGCTGCTTCTGCCATAAACCCTGTCCCCTCAGATAGAGATTCTAGGGCTTTGGACAGATGGGGGAAAAAGTTTACACTTCTGCTACCTTGGCTGTAAGGGCTTTAAATTGTCAATTTCATATGCTCAAATATCAGCAATACTTAATGTCTTTGTTAAAACAAAAAATGCTGTCAAATTTTGAATGTTCTGAGAACAAAGATTTGCAGGATTTATTGCATGCAGCTGAACAAGTGGGAAAACATACTTTGCAATGTGGCTATGATTCACTGGAGGCCTCGTGCAGGGCCGCTGTTACAGGTTCTGTTATTAGAAGGCATGCTTGGTTAAAGGAACAGAATCTGCCTGATTATGTTAAAGCAAAATTATTGAATGCTCCATTACAGCATGATACTTTGTTTGGTGTTAAGGCAGAAGAGGTGTTGAAGAAAATGGAGGATAAGGCAAAAATCTATGCAGACAGTAAAGGATTTCTTACAGGTACAGCCACCCAGATTTAGCAGGAACTGGCCCTCTAAGAATTGGTCCTTTCCAGTGTCAGACAGACCACAAAGAGGCAGATTTAGATGCCCTAGAGGCAGGCAACAGCCCCAGGGCTCTTACAGGCCCAAACAATGGGGTGCTTCTACCTCCAAAAGCAGAGGACAAATCATAGCCTTATAGAAAACAGTCCCAATGACTTCTCTCTGCCAATGCCAAGCACTTGTTTTTTGGCAGCACCCTTGGGGGAAGCTAGCACTTTTTTCACAAAACTGGCACAAGATAACCCAGGACAAATGGGTCTTAAATATAGCCTCTCAGGGCTATAGGTTCCACTTTCACACCCTTCCAAAGGCAAAAGGTATGCCAGACCTGCCACACAATCAATGGCAAGAGGCACAAAAACAAGTTTCATCTCTCATGGACATGGGGGCTATTCAGCCAGTGCCACAACAAGAGCAGGGACAAGGATTTTACTCCAGACTTTTCTTAGTACCAAGAAAGGACAAAGCCTGGAGACTGATTCTGGACCTGTCTATTCTAAATATTTTTCTGGACATCCCAAAATTCAAAATGTTGACTCTACAGCAGCTTCTGCCCATGCTGGACAAGAAGGCTTGGCTGGTAACTTTGGACCTCAAAGAGGCATACCTGCATGTCCCAATCAGACAATCTTGTAGAAGATACCTCCGATTCATAGCTGACTCAATGCACTACCAATTCTCTGCACTGCCCTTTGGCTTATCTACTGCGCACAGGGTCTTCACAAAATGCCTGGCACCAGTAATTGCATTTTGCAGACAAAGAGGAATTCAAATATATCCGTACTTGGACGACTGCCTTATTCAAGCAAAGAACAAAGATATTCTACTATAGCATCTGGCGTTTGTAAAAAGATTACTAATTTGCCTAGGGTACACAGTAAACGAAAAGAAATCAAAACTAGTACCCTTCAAGAGATAATATTCCTGGGTGCAAGCTTAAATACAACTGCCCAGATGGCTTATCTAACGCCAGACAAACAAAGGCATCTGACTTCTTACTTCAAAGACATGGCAACAAAGACCCAGTTATCTGCAAGAAAAGTTCTGCAGGCTCTGGGGTACATGGCATCCTGCATTCTACTAATTCCATATGCAAGACTGCATGTGAGGAAACTACAGTGGTATCTAAAAAGTGTTTGGACTCAACATTGTCACAGCCTGGAAACGGTAAATACTCTCATTCCATGCCTGCAACAGGAATTTCAATGGTGGGCTCAGGCCTGTCACCACAACAAGGGACAGCCATTCACCTTACCCACTGCCAGGCAGACACTAATATCAGATGCATTAGATTATGCCTGGTAGGCGCACATGGCAGGAAAATGTATTCAGGGCACATGGCCCACAAACCAAATGCATCTTCATATCAATCAAAAAGAGATGCTAGCTGTACAAAATGTCCTGACAGCCTTCGGGGACCTACTTCATCCAGGACAACTACTGATAAAGACAGACAATACTACAGTCATGTGGTACATAAACAAGCAAGGGGGCACACATTTCTACCCCCTCTGCAAGCAAGCCATGACTTTGTGGAACACAGCATTGACTTATCAAGTACATCTGCAAGCACAATTCCTGCCAGGAAAGACAAATACTTTGGCAGACGAACTAAGCAGAAACCTCATGGATCCTCACGAGTGGAAACTAGATCCACAAATCTTCAACATGATAACAGGGAAATGGGGATGCCCAGACATAGATCTATTCGCCTCCCCTCACAACTGCCAGCTACAGAGATTCTGCACTCGGACTTATCACAAGTAAGCATGGAAAGTGGACGCCCTTTCATTCAGCTTGAAAGCCCTTACAGTATATGGCTTCCCTCCTGTGCCTCTCCTCTCCAAGGTACTCCTAAAGGTCAGACAAGAAAAGCCAAACATGATACTGATTGCCCCAGACTGGCCACGCCAGCACTGGTACCCAATCCTAAAGAACTTGTCTCAAGGCCCAGCCTGGACATTGCCTCTAATACCTCATTTGCTGACCCAACAGAACAATCAGTTCCTGCACAGCCAACTCAGAACCCTAAATCTGGCTGCATGGCGGATAATGTAATCATTCAGAACACACATCTCTCTAAAGCAGTTATGGATGTGATTTTGGAGGCCAGGAGGCCCAGCACCAGAAAATCTAATGCAGAAAAATGGAAAAGATTCTGTGCTTGGAACCAAGCGCAGGGAATTGACTTGCTTGTACCAAATATTCCACAGATTTTGCAATACCTAACCGAGATGCTGGACAAAGGCCTATCCTTCTCATCAATTAAGATCTATGCCTCTGCCATTTCAGCTCATTACAATAAGGACCCACCTATTTTTTCTCATCCACTGCTAAGACAGTTTCTCAGAGGGGCCAAAAACATAAGACCTCCAAGGAGAGCTCCAATACCTGCATGGGACCTCAATTTTGTCTTGGAAAAACTCACACTGCCTCCTCTTGAGCCAGCCAATACAGCAGAGATAAAATACTTGTCATGGAAAACCGCTCTTCTCCTAGCAATAACTTCAGCAAGAAGAGTCTCAGAGTTACAGGTACTAATGGCTGTGGAACCTTTTATTATTTTCCATCAGGACAGGGTTTCTCTAAGGGCAAACCCGACATTTATGCCTAAGGTAGTGTCCAGCGTGACTCTTAACCAAACCATACATTTGCCTACCTTTTATCCAAACCCACAGAATAAGGGGGAGAGACTTCTGCATACTTTGGACATACACAGACAGCTACGCTTTTACTTGGACAAGACTAAAGCCTTCGGAAAGACTGAGCAACTCTTGGTGGCATATGCTACAGGTTCGCAAGGAAAAGCCATTTCAAAACCGACTATTTCAAAATGGATAGGCCACTGCATTCGTTTCTGCTATTCACAACATGGCAGATCAGTGCCCAAGGGCATTAGGCCACATTCTACCAGAGCAGCTGCCACTTCAGCAGCCTTCCTCAGAGGAGTGCCAACCAAGGATATTTTGGAGGCAGCAACATGGTCTTCAGTGCACACTTTTACAAAGCACTACCATTTACCTCTGTACTCTAAATCCAGAGCAGGCTTTGCCACTGCAGTTCTGCAGGGCCTCATAGCCACTCCAAACTCTATTTAGGCCCAGCCACCCAACCTCAGCTTTGGGATTCAACCCAAGTGTAATGACTGCAACAGTGAAACACAATGAACATTGTACAGTTGTGTACCTACCATAGATGTAGATGTTCGAGTGTATTCACTGTTGCAGTCCAAGTTACCCTCCCTCCATCCCCCTTTTTCTTTCCTGGGACTTATCTGTACCTCTCTATTCTATACAACCTATGTTGTGTCTTTGCTTGTAGATGAAGGTTATGTGCATGCTTTTTTATGATCATAATTTTTACAGCATACCCTTTTGGGGGCACCTGACATCTGGGGCAAGAAAAACTGAAGAAAATGGCACCGGCTGCATCTTTTATACCCCTGGCGCACTGACGTCAGGGAAGAGGCGACAGCAACCGACACCGGACCAGGACTTTGGAATTCAGGCCAACTGCGGGTAGCCTGCCAGCAGGATAACCCAAGTGTAATGACTGCAACAGTGAATACACTTGAACATCTACATCTATGGTAGGTACACAACTGTACTTTTTGCCTTATGGGCTGTGGTTGAGTGGCACACTGAGTCTGTGGGCTATGTGTCATTTGGGTTGTGTTGGGGTTTCGAGGTTGCTTGCGTTTCTGCTTTGGAGGTCTCTGTTGCTTGAGCATATTATTATTGAGAGCCTCCGCAAATGTTTTTGTGTTTGTACGTGTGGAGTTTGGTAGTGTAGGTTTAGTTGGACTATGTGATGAGTGTGGTGTGGTGTGGTGCAAGTGTTTACCTTCTCCTCTTGACTGTCAAGTTCAGTCTTGGTTGGAGAGAGCTTTACCTCCAATTTGGCTAGATAAGTGCATCTCTCACAGGTTGTTGTGTTGGGTGGTAGGAGGAGAGGGTTGTCTGTGTACATGAGGCAATTCCTACATTGCCCCAAGATGCCCAGATTCATCAGTTAGACAGGAGACAACACTGGGAGCTGACCCTTGGACATGCCTGAATAAAAAAACTATTTTCCTCTAGACAAGTGAGGAAAGTGAGTACAAGAGCTGTTTTTCTCTAAGCAAGTGAGGAAAGTACGTACAAAAACTGTTTTCCTGTAGGTAATGAGGAAGGTTGAGTGCTGTAGTAATTTGTAGCTTATTTAGTGCTTAAAACAAGTTCTGAACAAGTGCTGAACACGAATAAGCAAATTCATGTGCTAAAACTAAGAATCTGTATCTGAACTAGACTAGTTACAAGAAGGAAACAAGCGCAAATGCAGGCTTTTAAATCAGAAAGTTGAGAGAGATGGAAAAACTGCCCAAACAGCCAGTAACTACAGTTTCTGAGTCAGAACCACTCCTTATGTGGTAGATAGGTTACCTATTGCTTACCGTCATCAGGCAGGATTTCCTTTGGTGAGTGCTACATGTCTACGGAAAGCAAGAGTTGCCTGTCAGGCAGGGGCCTGACAGTCAGACTTTGACGAATCCTTCTTGTCACAGCCTGGAGATACAGAAAAATGAACCTGAATGTCCAGGGTACCTGGGACAAATGCCAGTGTAAGATGCATATCAGTATAATAGAGATGATGGCAGTGAGATAGATTATCGAGCCCATGTGGAAGCCTAAGATTCTATAGCCGATTACAGACACTATTACAGTGATAGCAAATGCAACGAAGAACAAATACCAGGAACCCAATGAATAAAATTTATTCCTCTCCGACGTCTCAGCATACACTGCCTTCTTGGAGTACACAGATGATGTTCATCGTGTTTCACTGTTGCAGGCATTATTCTTGGGTTATCCTGCTGGCAGGCTACCCGCAGTCGGCCTGAATTCCAAAGTCCTGGTCCGGTGTCGGTTGCTGTCGCTTCTTCCCTGACGTCAGTGCGCCAGGGGTATAAAAGATGCAGCCGACGCCATTTTCTTCAGTCTTTCTTGCCGTGCGGTGCCCGAAGCAAAAGCAGTTCGCAAGTGCCGGTCGGCCGACTCCTGAGATTTTCATATCCGAATTTCAGAACCAAAGTCTTCATTAAAGCTAAGTACCCCGTTGGGGAAACTTTTTTCTTTCTCCTACTCAGACTTCCATGCCTAAAAAACAGATGCTTAAAATGGCCGAAGACCTAATTACTTTGATCAGGGGTTCCCATCCCCCTACTGATAAGAGACCTAGGCAAGAGACAGAATATGATTCTTTTGATCAGGTTTCAATTTCCTCTGATTCCTCTTCTGAACATAGATATTCTTTTCCTCCCTATGAGGATTCTGATGCTGAAGAATCCATTCATTCAGCCTCTCCTCCTGAGGATTATTCTTTTAGGGAAACCCTGGATACCATGAGGGAGCATTTTCACTGAGAGATCCAAGATTACTCAGAATCTAAGAAAAGGCTCAGAGACTGCATACGAGGAAAATTCAATGGTACCTAAAAAGTGTTTGGACGCAACATTGCCACAGTCTGGAAACAATGATTACTCTAATTCTCTGCCTGCAACAGGTGTTTTGATGGTGGGCAAAGGCTTGTCACCAAAACAAGGGACAACCATTCTCACTACCCCCAGCCAGGCAGAGCCTAACGACGAATGCATCAGATTATGCCTGGGGGGCACACATGGCAGGAAGAGGCATTCAGGGCACCTGGTCCACAAACCAAAACCATCTACACATCAATCAGATAGAGATGCTAGCTGTTCAAAATGCCCTGACAGCCTTCAAAGACCTACTTCGTCCGGGACAACTACTGATAAAGACAGACAACACCACGGTCATGTGGTACATAAACAAGCAGGGGTGCACTCATTCTTATCCCCTGTGCAGACTAGCCATGGCTTTATGGGACACAGCATTGACTTACCAAGTTCATCTGCAGGCACAATTCCTGCCAGGAAAGGAAAACACTCTGGCAGACGAACTAAGCAGAAACCTCATTGATCCAAACGAGTGGCACCTGGATCCACAAGTCTTCAGCATGATAACAAAGAAATGGGGACGCCCGGACATAGATCTGTTTGCCTCCCCTCAAAACAATCAACTAAAAAGATTCTGCACAAGGATTTATCACAGACAAGCTTGGAAAGTGGACGCCTTATCTTTCAACTGGACAAATCTATCAATATATGCCTTTCCCCCACTACCTCTCCTCCCCAAGGTACTCCTAAAGGTCAGGCAGGAGAAACCAAAAATGATTCTGATTGCCCCAGACTGGCCACACCAGTACTGGTATCTGATCTTAAGGAACTTGTCCCAATGCCTAGCCTGGACCTTATTTCAAATACCTCATCTACTGACCCAACAAAACAATCGGATTCTGCACAGCCAGCTCAGGACCCTAAACCTGGCAGCATGGCAGATAATGTAGCCATACAAACCACACCTCTCAGTAAAGCTGTGATGGATGTCATTTTGGAAGGCAGAAGGCCTAGTACTAGAATATCCTACGCTGGGAAATGGAAGAGGTTTTGCGCTTGGAACCAAGCTCAAGGAACTTATACAGCTGTCCCAATATTCCTCAGATTTTGCAATACTTAACTGAGATGCTGGACAAAGGCCTATCTTTCTCATCAATTAAAATCCATGCCTGTGCCATTTCATCTCACTACAATACAGAGCCACCACTCTTTTCTCATCCTTTATTAAGGCAGTACCTCAGAGGAGCCAAAAACTTAAGGCCTCCAAGGAGAACGCCAGTACCTGCATGGGACCTCAATTATGTCTTGGAAAAACTCACCTTACCTCCTTTTGAGCTAGCTGCTACTGCAGATATAAAATTCTTATCTTGGAAAACAGCTTTGCTCCTAGCAATGACTTCTGCAAGACGAGTTTCAGAACTACAGGTTCTCATGGCAGTGGAACCCTTTATCATTTTTTATCCAGACAGGGTCTCTCTGAGAACAAACCCTACATTTATGCCTAAGGTGGTATCCAGTGTAGCCCTTAACCAAACTATTCATTTGCCAACCTTTTATCCATATCCACAGAACAAGGGGGAGAAAATTCTGCATTCTTTGGACGTACACAGACAACGTAGATTCTACTTGGACAAAACTAAAGTTTTCAGAAAGACAGAACAATTACTAGTGGCATATGCCACAGCATCACAAGGAAATGCCATCTCCAAGCAGACTATTTCAAAGTGGATAGGTCACTGCATTCATTTCTGCTACTCACAGCATGGCAAACCAGTGCCTAAGGGCATTAGGCCACATTCAACCAGAGCTGCAGCCACTTCTGCAGCATTTCTCAGGGAAGTACCAACCAAAGACATTTTAGAGGCTGCCACTTGGAGTTCATTGCATACCTTTACAAAACTTTACAATATGCCTCTTTACTCTAAATCCAGGGCAGGCTTTGCCACTGCAGTTCTGCAGGGCCTCATAGCCGCTCCTAATGCTATTTAGCTCCAGCCCCCCAACCATAGCTTTGGGACTCAACCCAAATGTAATGACTGCAACAGTGAAACACGAAGAACATAGTACAGTTGTGTACACTTACCATAAATGTAGATGTTCAAGTGTATTCACTGTTGCAGCCCAGGTTACCCACCCGCCACCCCCCTTGTTTTTGCTGGAACTTATCTTTACTTCTCTAATCTATACAACCTAGGTGGTGTATTTGCTTATAGATGAAGGTAAAGCTTATTTCTGGTGCATGTATGTTTTATTTACATAAATTAAGCCTACCCTTTTGGGGGCACCTGACATCTGGGGCAAGAAAAACTGAATAAAATGGCATCGGCTGCATCTGTTATACCCCTGACGACCTGACGTCAGGGAAGAGGCGACAGCAACCGACGCAGGACCCAAGACTTTGGAATTCAGGCCGACTGAGGGCAACCTGCCAGCAGGATAACCCAAATGTAATGACTGCAACAGTAAATACACTAGGAACATCTACATTTATGCTAAGTGTACACAACTGTACTTTACTTCTCATCACACACTTGGTTTATATACACTACTACATAGGCAATTAAACAATAAAGTCATTAGTTAATACCATGAAACTCTTAAAAAGTATGTAAAGTATTGCATACCAATTAAAATCAACATTCATATCCTTTGGAAACAAAGTATCAAACTTTAATATATACACTGATTCTTTATAAAGAAGTTTGTTCTTGCTGACACCCCCCCCCCCCCAAAAAAAAAACACAAAGTGGTCATCTTTTCTGTTAGGCTTAGTTGGGCTACCCCATCAACAGTGCCAGGTATGTGCTATCTGAGCCTCTACTTAAATTGTTTAACTTCAGCTTGTCTGCAGTGTTTGTGTTCAATGCCTGGAAAACAACTGTCCTGCGCAAAATTGCCTCTCTACAGTCTCTTCTGCTTTATATGTAAAGACACAGCAGAACTCATTTGTACAAATGTAGGCATCTTAACTGTCTGCTCTTTCTTGAGCCTAGTAAGTTTCATTGAAACAGTTACAGAGGTTGCTGTCAGGGGTCACTCTGTGCATACTACGTATCTTGACCTGGCCAAGGCTTTTGATAGTGTTTTCCATGCTAGAATTGAAAAATTTGGCAAACAAAATATATAAACCCCTTTGTTGGCTGCTGAATTGCAAATTGGCTACTGAACAGATACCAGATTGTAAAAGGTGCTGGTATATTCTATGAATGTAAAATTGTTATGAGAAGGATGTTATAGTGGTCTGTGCTGTGCTTTCTCCTATTTATTTTGCAGGCATTGAAAGATCAAGTTTAAATGTGCAAAACACATTTTTCCCCACAGAAAGTGTTTGCATGCATCTTTATGTATGCAAAAACTTTTTTTATGAAAAGTTCATTTTGCAGCATTTAAAAAAGTTTAAAATTTTGCTTCTGAACACGGAAGACTGAATATACAAAAACATATTTGCAACATTAATATTAATAGTTTAGCAGGAGATGCTTGTGTCAATTTGGGTTCCGGCTGTAATTATGCTGGATTAGCATGGGTAGGTAATTGTAAATTAGTTGTGTAAATGGCAAACTGTTAAATTAACAGTTTAGCAAACAACCGTTAGATGTTCTTCATGTTTCACTGTTGCAGTCATCACATTTGGGTTATCCTGCCAGGGGTAGCCCTCAGTCGGCCTGAATACCAGAGGCTTAGTATTTCTGTGTCAGTTGCTGTCGCACCAAGACTGACGTCAGGTCGTCAGTGGTATAAAATCAGGCAGCCGACGCCATTCCATCAGAATTTCTTGCTGAGGAGCCCGAAGCAGAAGGAGTTAGCATGAATGCCGGTCAGCCGCTACCTGAGTTTTCATTTCCGAATTGAAGTTGAAGTCTTCTAAAGCGAAGTACCCCATTTGGGATCCTTTTTTCTTGCTCTAACCGATGTCAGAAAAAGTTAACAATTGTCTCACTTGTGGAAAGCAAATACAACACCGAGACTTCCATTCTTACTGCGTCATCTGTTTAGGCCCAGACCACAGCGTCCCCCGCTGTTGCTTTTGTGCTTTGTTCAACGCCAGACCTATACATCGTTGGGCCCTTATTGTAGCTAGAAATTTTCGCTCTCAGTCCTTGAATTCCAGTATGGCTCCTGTAAGCCATCCGACTACCAATTTTCTGGAAAACGTAAGGATAAAGACAGAGACAGACCGCACAGGTCCAAAACTGCAGACAATGCTTCTGTTAAGCTGGTCATCAGTTCTCCGGTCCTCAGTGAGGCACTTTTGCAGCCCCTGATGCCCGTATCTGTGGATTTGCAGGCCGCTACCGAGACCCTTTCGGAGTCCGGTATGCCATGAGACTCTTCTTCGACTAAGGATCCCGTGGATGTCTCTACCTTGGATGGGTCCTGAGCTGCTGAGGTGGCACCAGCTTCTGAAGAAGTACTTCGCACTACCGATACTTGACACAGACCGACTACTTCTTTTGCATCTACAGTTCTTTCTAAAACTACCAAGTTTCTTAGGCCAAGGGTACGAACCACACCCAAAAAAAAAAAACGATGACTCAAGCTCAGGCACCTGCTTCCTTTCCTCAGTCTCAAATGCTTAAAATGATGGAAGACCTTATTATGCTTATTAGGGGAAGCCAGGCTTCCCCTTCCAAAAGAAAAAGAGACTTGTCGTAGTTTTATCTGAACAGGAGTCTGATGACTCTGATGCATCTGAATATGAAGATATGCAACCCCTCTCTGCTTATGAGTATTCTTATGCAGAGGAATCCATTCCTTCTGCCTCTCCACCCGAGGATTTTTTGGGGAAACCCTACATACTTTAAGAGAACATTCCCAATGGGAATGTCAGGACTACCCTCAGTCAAAAAAGACCTTTGGCCATTCCTCCTGTCCTGGATGTTGTGGATGATGTTTTTATGGAATCCAGTCTGACTCCTGACTCCCTTCCTCCTGCTCCCAGGAAACCTGACAGGTATTACAGAGTCCATGACTCACAAATTTCTTTTCAAAAATCCTACTGCTGATCCCGAGGTCATTTCTCAAGGACCTAAAGGAATCTAAGCAACTTCAGCTAAGAATCCCACCCTCTCAGATAGGGATTCCTGGGTATTAGATGGGGTTAAAAAGTATATACCTGTGCTACTCTTGCTATTAGAGCAACATACCATGGAACTCCTCAAACAAAAAATATCTTCTATTCCTGCTTGTACAGAAAACAAAGAATTACAAGAGTTAATGCGTTCTGCAAGTCAAGTAACTAGGCACACCTTACAATGTGGTTTTGACGCCCTAGAAGCATGTTGCAGGGCAGCAGTCACTGGTTCTGTCCTTGGAAGGCATGCTTGGCTTAAGGAACAGACCTTGCCAAATCCAAATTATTGTATGTGCCCTTGAACAAAGACAACTTATTAGTCACCAAAGCAGAAGAGGTCTTAAAAAAGATGGAAGAAAAAGCTAAATCTCTGCAGACAGTTAGACGTCTTACAGGTCCAGCCACCAAGGTTCAGTAGGCATTGCCCTTCCAAGGACTGGTCCTTTCCTGCCCCTTCCAGGCCAACTCAGCCCAGACCCAAGGGAAGCAGACCCCCCCCCCAGACAACAGCCCCAAGGAATGCAGAAATCTAAGCAATGGAGTTCCTCCTCTTCAAAAACAGGGAGTGCAAAGCCACCCCCTTATGGTAAGAACTTACAGTGACTTTACACTTCCACCCCCTACCTCTCCCCACCTGCTTGCGCCCCTAGGAGGAAAACTCCTTCCATGCAGGCAACTAGGCCACCATTACCAACGACCGATGTGTCCTTACCATAGTGTCCCAGGGATACAAATTTTATTTCCACACTCCGACAACCCCAAAAGGGTTCGCAGATCTTCCTCCAAACCAGTGCGCAGAGGCCAAAAAGCAAGCCTGTTCATACCTTCCCCAAGCATTACCACCTGCCTATCTTCTCCAAATCCAGGGCAGGCTTTGCCACCGCAGCCTTGCAGGGCCTCCTAGCCAGCCCCCAGTCTTCTTGAGTGCCTCCACCCTTTTCTTCAGCTTTGGGAATCAACCCAAATGTGGTGACTGCAGCAGTGAAACACGAAGAACATAGTACAGTTGTGTACACTTACCATAAATGTAGATGTTCGAGTGTATTCACTGTTGCAGTCCTGGATGTTCATCGTGCATACAGCTGCAAATGTAGATGTTCGAGTGTATTCACTGTTGCAGTCCTGGTTTCCCTCCCTCTATCCCCCTTGTCTCTCTCTCTCTCTCTTTCTGTCTTCTTAGAGGGAATTTTTGGTATTTACTTCTACTGGTGGTGTTCTTCCATCATAACCTAGCTCCCTATGTGGGGGCTCCTGACAGGGCAAGAAAAACTGATGTAATGTTGTCAGCTGCCTAATTTTGTACCACTGACAACCTGACATCAGTCCTGGAGTGACAGCAACCGACGCAGAAATACTAAGCCTCTGGTATTTGGGCAGACTGAGGGCTACCTCTGGCAGGATAACCCAAATGTGATGACTGCAACAGTGAATACACTTGAACATCTACATTTATAGTAAGTGTACACAACTGTACTCTTTTTGCCAAACTGTTGATTTAACAGTTTGACAAAAAAAAAGTTATTGTTTGCTAAACTGTTAATTTAACCTTAGCCACGATCACTTTATTAATTAAGCTACATAAATACACAGCTTGGTCTTTCCAGTACAGAATACACCTTGACTCAGTGGGTGAACTATGTATATATAAAAACATCTATGTATTTTATTTATTTATTTATTTATTTTTTTCAGTTTAACCCCTTTATTGCCTTCCAACTATGTCTTTAATCACTGTACTTTGTACCTGTTCAGTCCTCATAAGAGATACCCAGTAGTGTTGCAGCTAACATTAATGCAGTTAATATGCCTCTTAAGCCCTATGCCAGTACATGTGTATCTTCAGTTGCCCAAAGGATAAGCATGCAGTGGACATTGCAAAGATGCCCGCTCGATAAGCTTGATAGAATCCATGCAGTTCCTCAGTGTACACTGGCAATTTATTGCCAGGATCCATATCCTGAAGTGTGCATCCCATTCCCAACCTCCAAGAAAAGGTTAGCAGGATTAACCTTGGTGCCTATTTTCCTTCCCAGATGGATCCTTCAATGCCCAGGCTGCTAATCAGCTGCATCCCTCCATACCATGGGGGCGAGCTGTGTGTATAATTATATAATTACATTTTTAATCACAGTTCATTGTCTACATTTCCCTACCTCTGCTTTTGCTTTACAGCTCAGCTAGTGATTGTTTTGATGTTCTTTGTGTTTCACTGTTGCAGTCTTGACTTGTGGGATTTCCAGCCGTGTACGCTCTTGGCCGGCCCGACCACCAGAGTAAAAAAATCTCCCTTCTCCTTAGGCTGGTGGATGTCCTAGTCGACATTAGTGTGCTTGGGTATATAGGGAGCCAGCCGAAGCCATGATATCAGTCTTTCTTGCTGTCAGAACCTGAAGCAGTATTTTGGTGTGTTGAGCAGTCCGCACCAGAAAGAAGTTGTCTGAGAGCTAAATACCCTGTTGGAGAACTCTTTTTTTTTTTCTCAGATAAAGTAAACAGTTGTCTATGGTAAGCAAATCCTCCACCGAGATTTCCAGTCGCTGTATGTCACCTGTCTAGACCCTGATCATGACATTCCTAATGGTCATTTTCTGCACCTGTTTTAATTCTAGGACTATCAGGTGTAGGTTGATCTGAGCTAGGCATCTTAGTCTCCCATCTTCTTTGCATCATCTGATGGTGTCTGCCAGTCATCCTGATGTTGAGCTCCCTAAGCGTAGGAAGGATAAGGAAAAAGACCCAAGCTTAGGGCCTCGGATGACAGTTATTCTGTCTGTCGGTCCCCCAAGGCTCTTCATCGCTGAGGAAGGCAAGGTGGTTTTGCAGCCTCCTTCTGCGACCAAGGTGGTGACACAGGCCTCTGTCAAGACCCGTCTGGTTCCGCAGCTTCTACACAGGCCTTGATTCGTAGTTTGTTGGTTGGATCCAGGGTCACTCAGCAGACCTCAGCTTCTGATGAGCAATCTTTTACCTGCACTGTCCCTTTGTGGAGTTAGCCTGCATCAGCTCATCCTTATGGAGAGAAATAGATACATTTTGGAGAAGTATTTTTGAAGATCCTGTGGAACATAACGACGATGCTAAATGGATAAAAGTAAAAGAAAGAATAAGAAGTTCAAAGGTACAGGATATGAAATGGAATGAATTAGCCAGAGAGATTGAAATAAAGTTAAGGAAAGCCAGCAATTGGAAAACTCAGGCCCAGATGCAGTACCTAGCTTCTAGTTAAAAGTATTAACGTCTTTGCACAAAGACTTCGCCGTAAGTAAGAACGATTTGTATGCGCACCGCGAACAGACACCAACCTGGCTAACAACAGAAAAAACAATGCTCTTACTTAAGAGTGAACCTGCAAGTTACCCAAAAAATTATAGACCAATAACTTGCTTTCCGACATCGTGTAAACTAAACACTGGAGTTGATGCAGGCAGAGTTCATGGCAGTAGAACACAGGGGTAATAAAAGAAAGTCATATGGAATAAGGGATCATTTGTTGCTAAATAAAGTCATAAAGGAGAACTGTAAAAAGGGGAAGAATCTAAGTATGTCATAGATTGACTACAAAAAAAGCATTTAACAGTTTCCCACATTCATGAATAAAAGAGTGTTCAGAATGTGTAAGATACACCCTACACTCATAGATTACAGTACAGTGACCATGAAACAGTGGCAGATCACTGTGCAATTAAGCCATGATAAAGGACAAATTATTCCATGGATAAAAATTCAAAGGGGGATATTCTGGGATGACTCCCTGTCACCACCACTATTCTGTCTTGCCCTTAACCCATTAAGCTGTCTACTTAATAGCTTAGGCCATGGCTGTTATTTGGCTCCTAGAAAACAAAGTGTAAAGACTTCTCATCTTCTCCTTGTCAATGATTTAAAACTGTATGACTCATCAGATGAGGAAATGAAAGAACAACTGCAAGTAGTCAAAACTTTTCAGATGATATAAGAATGAAATTTGGTCTTGATAAATGTGCAAAAGCAAAGTTTAAAGCAGAAAAGCTGCAGCACCAAGAAAACAGTTTGGGACAAGAATATGATATAAAAGAAGACTTGATGAGCAAGAGTGAGTGTTTAAATATTTGGGAACTGATGAAGGATCAACAATAAAGCATTAAAAATGCAAATAAAACTTAGTAAGGAATATTTTAGAAGACTTAAATTAATTCTGAAAAAAGCGTTGACGTCTAGGAACAAAATTCAAGCTATGAACCTATTTGATCTTCCTGTCCTTACATTTTGGAGTGCTTGACTGGCCCCAAAAAGTATTGGATAGATTAGACAGAAAAAC
The DNA here is from genome assembly GCF_019279795.1 of Protopterus annectens. Lineage (NCBI taxonomy): Eukaryota > Metazoa > Chordata > Ceratodontiformes > Protopteridae > Protopterus > Protopterus annectens. The sequence goes on along the minus strand of NC_056743.1, from coordinate 1,088,106,854 downwards.
AAGAAGGATGCTTTATGCTCATCAAATGATTTGTAAAAATCCGTGCATACCAAGGTTATATATTCCCCATTCTGAAGGCGGTATGGGCCTCCTTGAAATTGATTACATGTACAAAACTGCAGTCGTGGGACAGCACACATATCTACTGACCTCACAAGACCCAAACGTAGTAAAAGTTTTGAAACATAAGGATAATAAATCTAAGATGACTTCCATGCTTAGTCTAGCAGAAGCATATCGGCGTCAAGCGGGATTGGAAATCAAACCAGAAGTAGATAAAAATCAGGCAGCAACCGAATGTGCCAAAAAACAAAAGAATGAATATAAGGTTAAGGATCAGATGGGAAGGTAAGAAATATGGAAAATGCATAACTATAGTTGCAAGTATGGAAAACTCTTGGAACAACCTAATGCCGATCAGGATCGAAAGCAGGAATGGTTAAGGAGAGGACTATTTAAACCAAAAGACGAAAGGTTAATATTGGTGGCCTAAGACTGTAGGCTATGTACATGCTGGTTTGCAAAGTCCATTAAACATGGAGAAACAGAAAATGTAGGTTTTGCAAAACAGTTGGAAACAGTCGCACACCTTGTTGCTGGTTGTGACATACTAATAGCAGAAGAACTGTATACTGAAAGACATAATAATGTGGCAAGACTGTTTCACTGGGGATTGTGCAAACATTATGCTATTGAAGTGGCTGAAAAACACTGGAAACATGAGCCATAAAGCATCATAGCGAATGATGAAGTCTACATCACATGGGATCACCCATTACCAACAATTCAAAAGATTTATTTATTTTATTTGTCTATTGGCTTTTGTTTACCGGGAAAGTCGACTGGGCTTGGAAGCCCATTTTCAGTGGAGGCCCAGGGAGAAAACCTCCATTGCAATGAGTAAATTATATCCGGATGTATACATTTACAGAAAATAAATTATATAATATTTGAAAAATAAGAGAAAGTTACAGAGCAAATTCACAGAATAATACGTTTCATAGCTATTACAAATGCAGGAAGTTATACAAAGATTTCATAAGAGTGTTATTTAAAATGGGAATAGGATTTAAATGGGAATACAGCTAGTCAGATTGCAGGCATATTGAACACAGTATGAAAAGAAATAGACTAGAATTCTCTGAAGTTGCATAAGACAAAATTATATAAAGTTTCCGAGGCTGTTTCATTTAACAGATATGTCACAAATAGGTAGCACAAACATTAGTAGTCTGGAGCTGATATACATGTTAAGAAATACATAGTGTGTGGTGTTGCTAGGAAAGTATAGTAAAAAGCATTTGTTACTGGCAATAGAATGGGTCATTAATTAAATTATATGGATAGTGCTAGTGGAGAATAGAGAAGTAGTGTTAAGTTATAGGATGTTGAATAAGAAAGAATAAGGAAGAGTGAGGCAGAGAGAGAAGGGAAAGGTGAAGGAAGAAAATTATAGGGAAGAGCCAGTAGTTAGAGAGAGAGGAGAAGAGGGGAGAGTCAAAGTGAAGGAATGGGAATGAATGGAGCAGTGTAGAAGCTTAAGCAGAGAGTAAAGATAGATGCGAGAAAACCAGATATAGTGGTCCATGAAAAGAAGACAAAAGTAACATTGATCATTGAAATCGTTATATGCAGTGACTACAGTGTACAGAGGGACATAAAGTCATAAAGTATTGGGATTTGCAGGCATAAATGAGAGCAATGTAGAAGAAAGATACCTAGACAGTTCTAGTAGTAGTAGGAGCAACTGGTCTTATAAAAAAAAATCTGCAATTGTTTTTAGGTATGTTACCAATACATGTAACTCCATACAAATCACAGAGGGAGTCATTACTGGGCACATTGCGGATGTTGCGAAGAGCACTTCTGGCTGACATCAAAGATTGAAATAATACTAATTTCATGAACTTTAATTGTACTTTGACTTCAGAATGGAGTCCATTCTTGTCATGGTATTAGAAACCAAAAAGACTTGGAGAAATTAAAAAAAAGAGAGACTGGCATCTGGATTGCGGACCTACCTAGGCCCAAGACCAAAGCTACCTCTAAGAAGAGTTCTACCTCAGGTCTTATGCATGCACAGGGATATCAGCAAGACCTGGTGAGTTTAGCTGATGACTTTATCTCTATAGTCAGAACTAGGCAACCCCCTTTGGAGTCTTCCCCATGGAAAGGAAGAGGGATCCTTCCCTTGAAGTTTTCTTTGAGCATCTTGATTCTGATGAGGATTCTGTCTTTGAGGAGGGGACCTTCCTTACTTCTTGTCAAGATTCAGAAAGAGAATCTGGCTTCTGCTTTGCCTCCTGAAGACATAGTCTTTGGGGAAACTCTCCATGCCATGAGGGAACATTTCCAGTGAAGGCCCAGGTTAGGAAGTTTCTTGACCTGCCAGAACACAAACCTTTAGCTATTTCCTCCTGTGTTGCAGGTTGTAGAGATTTTTTTTTTTTTTAAGATTTTTCCTTAAATCCAGATTCTTTTCCTCTACCCCATCGAAAACCAGACTGGTTCTACAGGATGTTGGACTCACATAAATACCTCTTCAAGAATCCTTCTGCTGATTCAGAGGTTGTCACTTCAGGATCCAAGGGATCAAGGGCTATCTCTTCAAAAAGGCCTTTACCTGCTGACAAAGAAAACAGGACCCTTGATAGGTTTGGTAAAAAAGTTTACACTTCACTTCCTGCACCCAAGCCATGAGGGACCCTAACTGCTAGTTTCATATGATCAAATGCCAACAAACTATTTTGTATCAAATGAAGCAAAAGGTATCTTCCCTGGAAGACAAGAACATGTCCAAGGAATTGTGGGACCTTGGCCATTCTAGCTTCCAGGTGGCTAGACACTGTTTACACTGCGGCTATGATGCTATGGAGGCCTTCTGCCAAGCTGTAGTGTTTGGTTTTGTGATTAAAAGGCATGCTTAGCTTGGGGAGCAGAACATTCCAGACCATATGAAGTCCCACCTTCTGGATATTCCCGTGGGCAAGGACTTCCTCTTTGGGCCTAAAGCTGAGGCTAAGCTCAGAAAGATGGAAAAAAATCTATGCAGACTGTTACTTCCTCCAAGTTCAGCCTTCTAGGTTTAGTAGGAATTTTCCTGTTAAAATACTGGATGTTCATCGTGCATACAGCTGCAGTCATAACAGATGGGTTCTCCTGCCGTCAGGCGGGTCCTCGGTCGGCCGAATTCCAAAGTCTAGGTCCGGCGTCGGTTGTCGTCGCTTCTTCCCTGACGTCAGTGTGACAGGGGTATAAAAGAACCAGCCAACGCCATTTTCTTCAGTCTTTCTTGCCGCGCGGTGCCCGAAGCAGAAGCAGTTTGCAAGTGCCGGTCGGCCAGCTCCTGAAATTACGAAAATTTTGCAACCGAAGTCTTCTTGAAAGCTAAGTACCCCGTTGGGGAAACTTTTCTTGCCTCAGACCGATGTCAGACAAAGTTAATAATTGTATTTCATGTGGGAAGCAAATACCGCATAAGGATTTCCATTCCCTCTGTATTCCTTGTTTAGGCCCAGACCATGACGTCTCGGTCTGTCGCTTTTGTGCTACATTCAACAAACGCACCATTAAGAGTCGGGCGGAGTTCACCCAGCATTATTTTGGCAAAACATTTAACTATATTATGTCGTCGGATACTCCGACTCCAGTTTTGTCTAAAAAGCGCAAAGATAAGGACCGACACACGAGGTCCGCAGCCTCTACCGACACCACGCCAAAGCCGACTACACGTGGTCCGATTCTCAGCGAGGTGCCTACGCAGCCCCTGACTGACACTTCATTGGCAGTGTCTCCTGTGCCCGAGGTCGCAGGCTCCTCAGCCCACACACCGACTACAGATACCGAAGCCACTCTTGGTGGTGAATCTCAAAATGTGGACAGGTCTACCTCCTCTCAAGGTGTCTTCAGACCTTCCTCTTCTTTTTCCATCAAGGCTTTCACTAAGTCTAAAGCAGCCATGCATTCTAAGAGACAAGCTACACTGGGCCCATCTCCAGGTCCCATGCCTAAAATACAGATGCTTAAAATGGCTGAGGATTTAATTACTCTTATCAGGGGTTCTCAACCCCCCCCGGACAAAAGGCCTAGAGTGGAGGAAGAATCCCCCTCCTCTGATCAGGGCTCCATTATTTCAGAGCACTCTGATGAACAGGAACATTCTTACTCCCCTTTTGAAGACTCTGATGCAGAGGAGTCCATTCCCTCTGTATCCCCCCCAGAGGATTACTCATTTGGGGAAACTTTGCATACCTTAAGGGAACACTTCCACTGGGAAGGCCAAGATTATTCAGATTCCAAGAAAAGGCTTAGGGAATTTCTCTTGCTACCTCAGCACAGGCCTCTGGCTATACCTCCTGTCTTGGACATACTAGATGATGTGTACTCGGAGGCCTGCCATAACCCGGATTCTCTACCTCCAACCCCAGTCAAGCCTGACAGGTACTACAGGGTTCCTGACTCACACCAATTTCTATACAAAAGCCATGCTGCTGACCCAGAAACATCTCACATGGCCCCAAGGGAATTAAGGCCTCCACTGCTAAAAACCCATTACCTTCCGAGAGAGATTCCAGATCCTTAGAAAGGTGGGGAAAAAAGGTATATACCTCGGCTACCTTAACCATGAGGGCATTAAACTGTTAGTTCCATATGCTAAAGTACCAACAGTTTTTGTTATCACAATTGAAAAGTAAAATGTCACAACCTGAACAACCAGACTTGGAGTTACAGGATTTGATGCATAGTGCTGAACAAGTGGATAAACATACCTTACAATGTGGTTTTGATGCTCTAGAGGCCTCATGTAGAGCTGCTGTTACAGGATCAGTCATACGTAGACTTGCCTGGCTCAAGGAACAAACCTTGCCAGATCATGTCAAAGCTAAATTACTAGATACCCCTCTACAAAAGGATGTATTATATTTGGTGCTAATGCTGAGGAGGTATTAAGGAAAATGGAGGAAAAGGGTAAATCAATGCAAACTGTGAAAGATTTTCTACAGGTACAAGCCCCACGTTTCAGTAGAAATTGGCCTTCCAAAAATTGGTCCTTTCCAGCCACGGACAGACCCCAAAGAGGTAGATACAGGCGCCCGAGGGGCAGAGGGCAATCCCAAGGATCGTTTAGAGGCAGACAATGGCAAGCTCCTACACAAAGAGGTGGTGAGGATAACTCGCAACCATTCAGAAAGCAAGCCCAATGACTTTCCCCTTTGCATGCCAAGCAAGACTCAAATGGCAGCACCCTTAGAAGGAAAACTGGCATTATTTTCAAAAAATTGGCATATTGTCACAAAAGACGAATGGATCCTGGACATTATAAACAGAGGCTACAGATTCCATTTTCACACCCTTCCAAAATTGAGAGGCATGCCAAACCTGCCACACAATCAAAGGGCAGAGGCACAAAGACAAATTTCAGATCTCATAGACATGAAAGCTATTCAAAAGGTACCTACGCATGAACAAGGTCAAGGTTTTTATTCCAGGCTATTCCTGGTACCAAGGAAGGGAAAAGATTGGAGACCTATTTTGGACCTATCCATCCTAAACACATTTCTATTCGTACCAAAATTCAAGATGCTCACTCTTCAGCAGCTTCTTCCCATGCTGGGCAAGGAGTCTTGGCTGGTAACATTGGACGTCAAGGAGGCATACCTGCATGTCCCAATCAGACAAAATTGCAGAAGATACCTCAGATTTCTTGCAGGTTCAACCCATTATCAATTCTCTGCATTGCCCTTTGGCTTATCTACTGCGCCCAGAGTATTCACGAAATGCCTGGCATCAGTAATTGCCTACTGCAGACTTCAAGGGATACAAATATACCCCTATTTGGACGACTGCCTGATCCAAGCGGACAGCAAGCACATTCTTCTGAAACATCTGGCTTATGTAATAATGTTGTTGAATTCTCTGGGATACACAGTCAACAAAAAGAAATCAAGGCTAATACCCTCTCGGAAAATAATTTTCCTGGGTGCCAACTTGGACACAAACACCCAGATGGCCTACCTCACGCCAGAGAAACAGGGGCAACTAACTCAATACTTCAGAACACTAGCAAATTGCACCAGGCTGACTGCAAGGAAAATCCTGCAGGCTCTGGGATTCATGGCATCTTGCATCTTACTAATCCCATGTGCAAAGCTGCATATGAGGAAACTTCAGTGGTACCTGAAAAACCTATGGTCTCAACACAGCCACAGTTTGGAAACAAAAATACCACTAATTCCATGTCTTCAAAAGGAATTTCTGTGGTGGGCTCAAGCATGCCAAACAAACACAGGTCTCCCATTCAGCAAGCCTCAAGCAAATCAAGTCATCACAACAGACGCCTCGGACTATGCCTGGGGGGCGCACATGACAGATCGGTACATTCAGGGCAAATGGTCCCAAAAAGAAAAGCACCTTCACATCAATCAAAAGGAAATGCTAGCAGTAATAAATGCTGTTATAGCTTTCAAAGACCTTCTGCAACCAGGTCAACTATTGATAAGAACGGACAACACCACAGTAATGTGGTACATAAACAAACAGGGAGGTACACATTCATACCCCCTATGCAGACTGGCCATGACACTTTGGAACATGGCCATGGACTTGCAAATCGAACTACAAGCACAGTACTTGCCAGGCAAGGAAAACACGCTGGCAGACAACCTAAGCAGAAATATGACAGATCCACATGAATGGAAGTTGCATCCTCAAGTTTTTACAGAGATAATCCGAGCATGGGGAAGGCCAGACATAGATCTCTTTGCCTCCCACAAAAATCACCAATTGACAAAATTCTGTTCAAGGATTTTTCATCCAAAGGCCTGGAGAGTGGACGCTCTCTCTTTCAGTTGGACATCAATGACAGTTTATGCTTTCCCACCTCTTCCTCTGCTGCCCAAAGTTCTATTGAAAACCAGAGCAGACATTCCAAAGATGATTCTCATTGCTCCAGACTGGCCAAGACAACACTGTTACCCACTCCTGAGGAGCCTGACGCATTCCCCACCATGGACCCTGCCTCCAATGCCTCTTCTCCTGACTCAGCACAGCTTCAAAACTCTTCACAGTCAGCTAAAAACACTCAATCTGGCCGCATGGAAGATTCCTTAACATCACAACAGACCCTACTCTCCAAGGAGGTGCAGGATGTCATTTTGGAGGCCAGAAGGCCATCTACTAGAAAAGCTTACTCTGCAAAATGGAAACGGTTTTGTGTCTGGAGTGAGAAAAAGGGCCAGGACCCTGGAAAACTGAACTTACCTCAAGTTTTACAGTATCTAGCTGAGCTGCTAAGCAGTGGACTTTCATTCTCCTCCATCAAAATCAATGCCTCAGCCATTTCTGCAGAATACAACACTGATCCACCCTTATTCTCTCACCCCCTCTTAAGACAGTTCCTCAGAGGGACTAAGAATCTAAAACCCCCAAGGAAACAACCAATACCTGCTTGGGATCTCAATTTCATTCTGGAAAAACTGACCTTGCGTCCTTTTGAGCCAGCTGCCTCATCAGATTTGCAATATTTGTCCTGGAAAACAGCTTTCCTTCTGGCTATTACCTCAGCTCGTAGGGTTTCGGAACTACAAGCTCTCATGGCTGTGCAGCCTTTTATCATCTTCCATCAGGACAGAGTTTCCTTACGAACCAACCCGTCCTTTATGCCAAAAGTGGTATCCAGGGTAGCTTTGAATCAGGCCATACACTTACCTACCTTTTATCCTAATCCTCAAAACAAAGGGGAGAGATTACTACATTCCTTGGACATCCACAGACAACTACGTTATTATTTGGACAGAAGAAAGCCTTTCAGAAAATCAGAACAGCTCTTTGTGTCCTATGCTATAGGCGCTCAAGGAAAGCCAATCTCCAAACAGACAATCTCAAAATGGATAGCCCACTGCATACGCTTTTGCTATTCTTTTCATGGCAAAACTGTACCTACAGGCATCAGATCTCACTCCACAAGGGCCACGGCTACCTCTGCAGCCTTTCTCAGAGGAGTTCCTACCAAAGATATTTTAGAAGCAGCCACTTGGAGTTCTGTGCATACCTTCTCCAAGCACTACCACCTTCCACTATACTCCAAATCTAGAGCGGGCTTTGCCACTGCAGTCTTACAGGGCATTCTGGCTCCTCCTAGTTCCACCTAGTGCCTACCACTCTTTTCTTAGCTTTGGGATTCTACCCATCTGTTATGACTGCAGCTGTATGCAAGATGAACATAGTACAGTTTTGTACCTACCATAAATGTAGATATTCGAGTGCTAATACAGCTGCTGTCCAGGTTTCCCTCCCACCTTCCCCTCTTGGGACAGGCCTATTGGCTAACATATCCTCATGCAACCTGATTGGGGTATTCATTCATGATGTATTTGCTTGCACTACTGTTTTTTTGATTATATGGCATTGCTTTATTACACAAATTTATGTATTGCCTTCCTTCTGGGGGCACCTGACATCTGGGGCAAGAAAAATTGAAGAAAATGGAGTCGGCTGGTTCTTTTATACCCCTGTCGCACTGACGTCAGGGAAGAAGCGACGACAACCGACGCCGGACCTAGACTTTGGAATTCGGCCGACCGAGGACGCGCCTGACGGCAGGAGAACCCATCTGTTATGACTGCAGCTGTATTAGCACTCGAACATCTACATTTATGGTAGGTACAAAACTGTACTTTCTTTCCCTCTCAGTCAAAAGGCAGGCAGAGGAAACCCCAGAGGGAAAGACCTCAAAGGCAGCACCAATCACAAAGGTCCAAGCAGTTGTCTTCAAAACCCCCCAGGCATGGGAGTTATAGGCCACAAGATCCTGGCAGAGAGCAGCAATAACACTCCCATTCCCCTCCCCTTGCTCCCACCCTCTCCCCAAAAGGAAGGAGGAAGACTAGGAGGAAGTATATCCCTGTTCAAAGAAAATTGGTCCCTTGTCACTTCAGATAAGTGGGTTCGGAATATTATCTGAAGTGGTTACAGGTTCACTTTTGAAGGAACCGTTAAGATACTCAGGTTTCCCAGATATTCCACAAAATCAAAGAAGAGAGGCCCTTTCTCAGATTCTCAAACTGTGCTCTCAGGGCTCAGTGGAACAAGTCCCAGAACACCAAAAAGGAAAGGGGTTATATTCCAGGCTGTTTCTGGTTCCCAGAAAGGAAGGCTCTTGGTGCTCTATTATAGACATCTCCACCCTCAATCAGTACCTGCTGTTACAAAAATTCACTAAATGTTGACTATTCAAAGCTTCTACCCATGATACCTCTCTTGGCCTTAATGGTCACCCTGGATCTAAAGGATGCTTACTTGCACATTCCTATAGAGGAATCATGCAGAAGTTTTCTACATTTCAGAGCAGTTACAAGTCACTTTCAGTTCTCTGCACTGCCCTTTGGCTTGTCTACTGTTCCTACACTTTTCACAAATTGCTTAACCCCTGTAATCACCGTCTGCAGAACCAGAGGGGTCCAAATTTATCCTTCTTTAGATGACTGCCTTATTCAAGCCACGAGTCTGTCAAAGCTCCTCAGGGATCTTGCCTTTACTCAGAACCTCCTCACCTTTTTGAGGTTTACCATAATTCTGCCCAAATCCAGCACAACCCACCAACCAAGATAGTTTTCCTGGGGGCTGTTCTGGATTCTTCCCTTCAAAAGTCCTTTCTCCCTCCAGAAAATGTTTCCTTTTTGACTCAGTACTTCCAAAACATTATGCAGAGACTATGCCTCTCAGCCAGGGAATTCCTCAGAGCATTAGAATACATGGCATCTTGTGTCCTCGTGATTCCTCTGGCCAGGCTGCACATGAGGAAACTCCAGTGGTACCTCAGGAATCTGTGGTGCCACCACTCAGAATCCCTGATGACCGAACTTCACCTGATCCCTTGTCTCAAAGAGGAATTTGCATGGTGGGCATAGGCTTCTGCCCAGAACCTGGGTCTCACCTTCAGGTTCACCCCTCAGGGTCAAACTTTAACCACAGATGATTCAGAGACAGCCTGGGGGCTCATTTCCAATACTTTCAATCCCAAGACAAATGGGAAATTCAGGCCAGAGACAAGCACATAAACTGGAAAGAACTGATGGCTTCAAAAGGGCCTAGCAGCTGTTAAAGAAAAATGGAAACTAGGGATCCTGCTAATCAGAAAAGACAACACCACTGTCATGTGGTTCATAAACAAACAAGGAGGCACTCACTTTTGCCCTCTATGTTGACTAGTTATGCAGGTCTGGGAGACAGCTCACTCTTTGGGGTTGCACCTCATGGCACAATACCTTCCAGGGGTTCAAAACACTCTAGCAGATCACATCAGCAAGAGCTTAATGGATGCCCAGGAATGACATTTGCATTGTGAAACTTTTCTCAGCATTGTCCAGAAATGGGGAACCCCACAGGTAGACCTCTTGGCCACCAAAGAAAATGCTCAATTAGAAAGATTCTCTTCCAGGAGCAAACTGCTCACATCCTGAAAGACAGATGCTTTCTCCTTCCTTTGGACCCACCTTTTCCTTTATACATCCCCTCCACCTCTTTTTCCTCGGGTCCTCCTAAAAATCAGGGAAGAGGGCCCAAGAGTCATTCTGATAGCTCCTAACTGGCCCAGGTAGCACTGGTATCCTCTGCTACTAAGTTTAACCAACAAAATCTGCGGCAGTTACTTCAGAGAGTGGACCTTCTGATTTAGGACAAGGGGAGGTTTGTGCATCCCAGTCTGCAGACTCTCAGCTTGGATAATCCCCCAGCATCCGCCTCCGAGCATGCCATAAGCAAATAAGCTCAAGACATTCTCAAAGAGGCTAGAAGGCTTAATACTAGAAAATCATACTTAGCCAAGTGGAAAAGATTTTCCATCTGGTGCCAGAAGAAAGGCCTCAATCCTAATTCACCCAGTATCTCTGTCATTTTAGATTACCTGACTACTCTGGCTAACAGAGGCCAATCATTGTCTTCCATCAAAATTCACGCCTGTGCCATTTTAACCCACATGTCTGTTCTTCCTCCTATCTTTTCACACACCCTGCTGAAACAATTCCTTAGGGGAGTGATCGTTAACATCAGATCTCCCAGGAGGCAACCCACACCTCCATGAGACCTCGGATTTGTTCTGGAAAAAAAAAACTACCCACCTTTGAACCGGCATCTTCTGCTGACCTAAAATTTTTAACTTGGAAGACTGCCCTTTTACTGGCTGTCACCACAGCTAGGAAGGTCTCTGAGTTGCAAGCCGTCATGGCGTTGGAACCATTTCTGATATTCCACCTAGACAGATTATCCCTCAGGACTAAGCCATCCTTTATGCCCAAGGTAGTCATGGACACAGCCTTGAATCAAGCCTTACAACTGACCACCTTCTTTTCTAATTCTCAGAACTATTGGGAGAGGATCCTTAAATCCTTGCATGTGTATAGACAGCTCTGCTACTATCTTGGCAGAACTAAATCTTTCAGAAAGTCGGACCAACTCTGTGTCCTTTGTCACTAGCTCTGAATGGAAGCTAGTTTCCAAACAGGCTATTTACAAGTGGCTCTCTCACTGTGTTTCCTTTTGCTTCAGCCATCATGGTAAAAAGCCACCTGAGGCTGTCAGGACTCACTCTGCTAGAGCCACTGCTACCTTTGCTGCCTCCCTAAAGAGAGTCCCTGTCAAAGGTTGTGGAAGTTGCTACCTGGACATCTGTGCATACCTTTACCAAACACTACCACTTATCAGCCTTTTCTAGGTCTAGAGCAGGATTCACCACTGCTGTGATGCAGGGCATCCCCTCCTCGCCATAATCTTCTTTCCACCCTCGTATTAGCTGTGGGAATCATCGCACAAGTCAGGACTACAACAGTGAAACATGAAGAACATGGTGCAGTTGTTTACACTTACCATAAATGTAGCTATACGACTGTATTCACTGTTGCAATCTTCTTTTTCTCTCTCCTTTCCCATTTGCCTACAATAGTAGTCTGCTTCTGTCTTCTTCCCAAGACAGTGGACCCCCCTGGTTGTTCCCCCATCTGGCCTAGTTTCTGTCTTAGTCCCTTGCTTTTTGTTCAACCTGGGGGGGTTCCTACCTTCTAGGGAGCAAGAAAAACTGATGTCATGGCGTCGGCTGGCTCCCTATGTACCCAAGCAGTTTCACTTCAGAATCCTGAAATATCACAATCCTGAATTTCATAATCCTGAAGCCCATTATCCTGAAAATTCAAAATCCTAAATCCCAAAATACTGAAAACACACAAGATAGATATATTATAGACAGCACAAACCATATGACATTCCACCAAATATAAGCAGGGGGGCAAGCCTCCCACACCCCCTGCTACTTAAATATGTCATCTCCAAGGTTGCACTTCACTACACTATCGGGAGTTATGTTGTAGTGTAGCAAGTTAAAAGGGAACATTACTAAGGTTATAACAGGCAGTCATGAAACATGTGATGGTATGTTTGCCATTTCTTTCTGTGGAGTGCAATCTTGGAGTTCATATATTTAATTAGCAGGGGGGTTTGGGGGCACAACCCCCACATGGTGGGGGGTGCAGAGGGGGCTTGCCCCCCTGCCTATATTTGGTGAAAAGTGCTGTCCTTTGTCTTGTACTGGAATATTGTTATTCTTTGTGTCCTGTATATTTTCAGTATTTTGGGATTCAGGATTTTGAAATTTCGGGCTTTTGAATTTTCGGGATTTTGGGCTTCAGGATTATGATATTTCAGGATTCTGAAGTGAAAACCACCCAAGCATACTGACATTGGATGGGGCATCTGCCAGCCTTGGGAGGAGGGAGAGTTTTACTCTGGTAATTGGGCTGCCCAAGGGCTTACACAGCAGGAAATCCCACAAGTCAGTACTGCAATAGTGAATACACTAAAACATCTTCATTTATGGTAGGTGTACACAACCGTACTTTGTTGTGCTTTCCACTAGTCCACTACATCTAACGTTTCTCTGTGAGGCAAACAATTCCCAGAGCTATTGCTAGTCTTCTCAGAGAAACTAACTATAAAGTAACTGTTGGCTTTCAGATTGCTGTCCATGGATGTTGGAGTCATGAGACTAGGTTACCAGATAGAGTTTCTCTGCAATTTTATCCTCGTAGCAAAACGTGATACAAGGTATTTTATGAGGAATTAATGGGATGGCTTTGAGACACCTTGGGCTGTATTTTATATCACTGGAGGTGCTCTAACATTCTACAAATGACAGCATGGCTGGTGTCATTTTAGATGCTTATCATAATGCTTGTTGCTGTATTTTTTTTTATTCTAATGTTGTTGGAAATTAGGCAAAGGTGGGTTTCAGTCCATGAGCCTAATTGTCTTCCGCAGTCAGATATCCCTAGGGATGCATTGTTGCACTGTGGGCTTTAGGGGAGCTCATACAGAAAAGAATTTATAAGGAACTTTGCATAGTTCTTTTACCATCTGAACTGAATATTTGACCTGCATTGATTCACAAATTTGTCCGATATTTTTTAGGCACTCAGTTTTGAAGCATTGTCTAGGAACCTGTATACTTCCTTGTGTTGTGTAGAGGTGCATTGTTAATGATTTACATACGAACAGGACAACGTCTTACTGCGGTAGCGTTGTCGCCTCACAGTAAGACGTTGTCCTGCTCGATTCCCAGCTAAAGCGTCTTCTGTGTGGAGACATGCGTGAATGGGCGTACCTTTGTTGAAGGTTGTGCGTCAGGGCTGGCAACTCGGCACGTAAAAATCTACTGCCAATCATTAGCGGACCGGAGTTCCACTGTGGTGACCCCTAACCGGGAAATGCCGAAAGACAGAACAACAAGTGTTTCTGTTGATGTCCATGGAGTAAAGAACTAATAAGCCTCTTATGAGCATCGTATTTCTTCTGATAAGTTTGTGTCTGCCCTCAGTATCTCATTGGACTAAGGCCACAGGTATTAGGACTACTCAGCAATCCCAACTTTTCAAGACTGAACATTCTTTATCCCCATTCCAGAAAGCACAGTACAGCTCATCTTATCTTTTTCATGTTCAGTTATATTCATAGTTCTTTGAGCTTTTGCTTTTGCACAGCTTACAAACTCTCTGCTACAAAGTGGCTTTTTTTTCTAAGGTTGGTTTAATCTGGGGTATCACTTCCTATCATGCTAATAGCTACAGCTGCTAAGAGGTGTGAATTAAAATTACGTAGTGTTTACCCAGACTTGATTCGGAGTTCTTACATGGAACCCTTTTTCTTGGCCTTTCTTTTGCAACATGTTCTCACTTTGTCAGTGTTACCTTATTATTTGACTTGGATTTTTTGCATAATGATATACCTATCATATCACTTTGTATTCAGACATTATGGCTTTTGATAAGGTTGGTGATTTTCTCTTAATAGCCTGCCCCTTGTTTCACCATTCATTATGCCACAGACTACTCTGAGTCTCATCACTGAATCATGTAATTTACCTATATCATGTGATTTTTGCTGTGTTCCTCTGCACAGCAGTTACACATTGTTGTGAAGAGCACATGTGATTAAACTGCATTTTATTTCTAGGCTTACATCACTTTACTGCAAGTACTGCCGTTTTGTCTTTTTGCTTTTACAAAACATGTCCAGTCAGTACAGCCTGCCCATAGTACTCGAGTTCTAATCACAAAGCATGTGTAACTGCTAAGAAAAACAGCTTTAAAAACAAAGTAGGTAGCAAAGTAGTAAGTGAATTCATCTTAAATTAAGAAAGACTTTGTCAGTCTGGTATGAATCTGGTATGAATCAGAAAAATGTATGATGATAAAAAGAAATTCATTAAAATCAGCCAGTGTTAGACACTGAAAACCTTAATGTCATGAACAATGTGTAATAGTCATTAACTAGGAAATATAAATGATGTTCTTTGTGTTTCACTGTTGCAGGCATTGCATTTGGGTTATCTGCCTACAGGTAGCCCTCAGCCGGCCTGAATATCAAAGTGTTGGATTCCTGTGTCGGATGCCGTCTCTTCTTCCATGACGTTAGGTCGTCAGGGGTATAAAACGTGCAGCCGATGCCATTACTTCAGTCTTTCTTGCCGTGCGGTGCCCGAAGCAGAAGCAGTTTGCAAGTGCTGGTCGGCTGACTCCTGAAGTTTTCGTTTTCGAGTGTCAGAACCGAAGTCTTCAAAAAAGCTAAGTACCCCGTTGGGGATCCTTTTTCTTGCTCTTAACCGATGTCAGTAAAAGTTAACAATTGTATTACTTGTGGAAAGCAAATACCTCATAAAGACTCTCATTCATACTGCATTCCTTGCTTAGGCCCAGACCACAATATCCCTCGCTGTCGGTTTTGTGTCTTATTCAACCCCCGGACTATTAGTCGTTGGTTTCTTTTTGCAGCAAATTATTTCAGTACTTGGTTTAACTATCCGGAAATGGCTTCGGTAAACCATCTGACTACCGACATTCTGAAAAAACATAAAGATAAAGACAGATAGAGACAGACTGCATAGGTCCAAAGCTGCCGACAACGTTTCTGTTAACCTAGTTGCCAGTTCGCCAGTACTCAGTGAGGTGCTTTCGCAGCCCCTGATACCCACTACTTCATATTCGCAGGCCTCTACTGAGACCCATTCGGAGTCCGGTATGCTGCAAGATGCTTCTTCGACTATGGAACCTGAGGATGTCTTTATCTTGGATGGGTCCAGAGCCGCTGTGCAGGCACTGGCTTCTGAGGGTGTATTCAGGCCTACTGATTTGCATTTCAAACTGACACCATCTTCTTCAAGGCCTAAAACTCAACCCACGCCTAGAAAACTGATGTCCAAACCACATGGTCAGGCCCATATGCCTAAAAAACAAATAATAAGAATGGCTGAAGACATTATTACTTTAATTAGGAGAAGCCAACCTTCACCCTATAAGAGACCTAGAACTGATTTTCCTTCTGATTCTTCTGATCAGGATTCTGACATTTCTGTTTCTTCTGATTACCAGGATTTGCCCTTGTCTACCTATGAGGATTCTGATGCAGAGGATTCCATTCCCTCTGCTTCCCCTCCAGAAGATTTTTCTTTTGGTGAAACCTTGCACATTCTTAGGGAGCATTTCCACTGGGAAAGCCAGGATTACTCTTGACTCCAAAAAGAGGCTTAGAGAATTCTTACTCCTCCCTCAACACAAGCCTTTAGCTATCTCTCCTGTCCTGGACATTGTAGATGATGCCTTCTTGGAATCTAGCCTGGCCCCAGACACTTTACCTCCAGCTCCAAGGAAGCCTGACCGGTATTACAGAGTACCTGACTCTCACAAGTTCCTCTTCAAGAATCCTACTGCGGACCCAGAGACCATTTCCCAAGGACCTAAAGGCATTAAGGCTACTACTGCCAAAAAAAACTACCCCCTCTGATAGAGATTCCAGGGCCTTGGACAGATGGGGTAAGAAGGCATACACTTCTGCTACTTTGGCCATTAGTGCCTTAAACTGCCAGTTTCATATGTTAAACTATCAGCAGCATGTTATGGGACTACTTAAACAATAAATGATGTTGATTCGTGACTGTGCTGAAAAATAAAGAATTACAGGATTTAATGCATTCTGCTGAACAAGGGGCAATCTTTGCCTGATCATGTTAAAGCTAAATTGTTGGATGCTCCTTTAAATCAGGACCGCCTGTTTGGCAACAAGGCTGAGGAAGTTCTTAAAAAGATGGAAGATAAAGCTAAATCTATGCAAACTGTTAAAGATTTTTTTACAAGTTCAGCCTCCTAGATTTAGTAGGCACTGGCCCTCTAAGAATTGGTCCTTTCCAGCCCCTTCCAGGTCTTTTCAAGCCAAACCCAGACACAGCAAAAACCCCAGGTTTCAGTCCCAGGGGACACACAGAACTACGCAGTGGGGGGGGGGGGGGCTAAACTTCCAAATCTGGGAATAATAAGACTCCCCCCTATGGTAAACTGTCTCAATGACTTCCTTTTAAAATTTCCAAGCACTTATCAACTGACTGCCCCTTTGGGGGGAAAAAATTGCTCTTCATGCAAAGAATTGGGAACTCATTACCCAGGACAAATGGGTTTTAATATAGTGTCCCAG
Organism: Protopterus annectens; assembly: GCF_019279795.1. Classification (NCBI taxonomy): domain Eukaryota; kingdom Metazoa; phylum Chordata; order Ceratodontiformes; family Protopteridae; genus Protopterus; species Protopterus annectens. The sequence goes on along the minus strand of NC_056743.1, from coordinate 1,088,089,847 downwards.
GGATACAGATTTTACTTCCACACGTTGCCAACACCAAGCGGGTGGCCGGACCTACCCCCAAATCAGTGGGCAGAGGCCCAAAAACAAGTACTTTCTTTCTTAAGCATGGGGGCTATTCAGCTGGTGCCAGAAGAGGAAAAGGGACAAAGGTTTCTACTCGAGACTTTTCCTGGTACCCAGAAAAGACAATTCATGGCGTCCTGTCCTGGACCTGTCTACTCTAAACACCTTTTTGGAGATTCCAAAATTCAAGATGCTGACTCTTCACCAATTACTTCCTATGCTAGGCAAAGATGCCTGTTTGGCAACACTAGATTTAAAAGAAGCATACCTGCACATCCCAATCAGGGAATCTTGCAGAAGATACCTATGCTTCAAAGCAGGCTACACGCACTATCAGTTCTCTGCACTGCCCTTTGGCTTATCTAGTGCACCCAGGATATTCACAAAGTGTCTAGCTCCAGTCATTGCATTTTGCAAGCAAAGAAATATTCAAAAATACGCATACCTGGCCGATTGTCTAATTCAGGCAGAAAGCCAGGACATGCTACTAAAAGATTTGGCATTTGTAAAGAAACTTCTAACCTCACTGGGGTACACCATAAATGAAAAGAAATCTCATCTAAAGCCAGGACATGCTACTAAAAGATTTGGCATTTGTAAAGAAACTTCTAACCTCACTGGGGTACACCATAAATGAAAAGAAATCTCATCTAGTACCCTGCCAACAAATTGTATTCTTGGGAGCAAGCTTGAACACAACTTCCCAGATGGCTTACCTCACGCCAGAGAAACAATTTTATTTGGCAGCCTACTTTAAACTACTGGCCACAAAGACCCAGCCATCTGCAAGGAAAATCCTGCAAGCCCTGGGGTTCATGGCCTCTTGCATTCTACTAATTCCATATGCAAGACTGCATATGAGGAAACTACAATGGTATCTAAAAAGCCTATGGTGTCAACATTCTCAAGACCTGGAATCAATGATTCCTATCATTCCTTGCATAAAGACAGAGAGGTCCTTTGGTGGACAGAGGCCTGCTACCACAACAAGGGGCTCCCATTCACTCTATCCCCTGCCGCCCAAACCCTAACAACAGATGCATCAGATTATGCATGGGGGGCTCACTTGACAGGACAGTGCATTCAGGGCAAATGGAACCCGAGTCAGATGCACCTGCATATCAGTCAAAAAGAAATGTTAACTGTACAGAATTCCCTGACAGCCTTCATGGACCACATTCTTCCAGGACAATTATTGGTAGAGACAGACAACACCACTGTTATGTGGTACATAAGCAGGGGGGAACCCAGTCGTACTCTCTCTGCAGACTAGCCGTGGCTCTGTGGAACACAGCCTTGCACTACCAAGTGCACCTACAAGCTCAATTCCTGCCAGGCAAGCTAAATTCACGGGCAGACGATGTAAGCAGAACTCTCATGGACCCACACTAGTGGTAACTGGAACCAAAGATATTCAACCTTTTGAGAAACAAATGGGGAAATCCAGAGATAGACCTATTTGCCTCCTCTCAGAAACTACCTCCTCTTCTTCTCTTTTGGCTGTTCCAGTTAGGGGTCGCCACAGCGGATCATCTATTTCCATTTCTTCCTGTCCTGTGCATATTGCTCAGTCACACCAACTGCCTGCATGTCCTCTCTCACCACGTCCATAAACCTTATCGTAGGCCTTCCTCTTTTCCTCTTACCTGACAGCTCCATCCTTAGCATCCTTTTCCCAATACACCCATCTTCCCTCCTCAGCACATGTCCAAACCAACGCAGTCTCACCTCCTGACTTTGTCTCCAAACCGTCCAACCTGAGCTGACCCTCTAATATACTGATTCCTAATCCTGTCCATCCTTGTCACACCCAGTGCAAATATTAACATCTTTAACTCTGCCACTTCCAACTCTGACTCCTGCCTTTTTGTCAATGCCACCGTCTCCAACCCATACAACATAGCTGGTCTCACTACCCTCTTGTAGACCTTCCCTTTCACTCTTACTGGTACCTGTATGTCACAAATCACTCCTGACACTTTTCTCCACCCATTCCACCCTCCCTGTACTCTCTTCTTCATCTCTCTTTCACACTCACCATTACTCTGAAGTGGTGATCCCAAGTGCTTAAACTCATCTATCTTCTCCCTTCATCCTCACCATTCCTCTATCCTCCCTCTCATTCACACACACATATTGTGTCTTAGTCCTGCTGACCTTCATTCTTTTCCTCTCTAGAGCACATCTACACCTCTCCAGGGTCTCCTCAACCTTATCCCTACTCTCACTACAGATGACAATGTCATCTGCAAACATCATAGTCCATGGGTCCTCCTGTCTGATCTCGTCTGTCAACCTGTCCATCACCATTGCAAATAAGAAAGGGCTCAGAGCCCCTCAGAACTGCCAGTTTCTACAACTTCTGCACAAGGACTTCCCACAGTCAAGCTTGGTAAGTGGATGCCCTGTCCTTCACCTGGGAAAGCCTCTCAGTTTATGCCTTTCTCCCTCTGCTTCTCCTCTCCTCTCCTCTCAAAAGTTCTGCTAAAGATCAAACAGGACAAACCAAGGGCAATACTGATTGCACCAGACTGGCCATGCCAACACTGGTACTACTCTTGCACAGTATGTTACTGCTAGAACCATGGCACCTACCTCAGACCCCTTCCCTGCTGTCCCAGCAGGAGGGCCAGATTCTGCACCCTCAACTTCAAACCCTGAACCTTTCAGCCTGGCAAATTCCTTGAGCTCTCCAATAACCTCCCTCAGTAAGCAGGTGCTAGATGTCATTCTGAAGGGAAGGAGGCTTAGTGCTAGAAAATCCTATGCTGAAAAGTGGAAAAGATACAGTTCCTGGAGCCAGACTCAGGGGATGGACACAGCGGTGCCCAGCTTACCGCATACTCTTCAGTACTTAACAGAGATGCTCCACAAGGGCCTTTCCTTCTCGTCAATTAAAATTCATACCTCTGCCGTTTCAGCTCATTATAATACTGAACCACCCCTCTTCTCTCACCCCCTGCTAAAGCAGTTCCTCACAGGGGCCAAAAAATTAAGACCACCCAGGAGAGCCCTTACTGCAGCATGGGACCTTAACTTTATATTGGAAAAGCTCACTCTGCCTCCTTTTGAGCCAGCTGCAACTGCAGAGTTGAAATTCCTTTCTTGGAAAACAGCCTTCCTTCTATCCATCACTTCAGCAAGAAGAGTGTCTGAATTACAGGCCCTCATAGCAGTGGAGCCATTCATCATCTTCCATGCAGACAGGGTGTCCCTCAGGACCAATCCTTCCTTAATGCCCAAGGTGGTGTCTAGAGGGCCCTTAATTAGTCCATTCATTTGCCTACTTTTTTCCCAAATCCACAAAACAAAGGAGAACGTATACTGCCCTCTTTGAATGTGCACAGGCAGCTTAGATTTTATTTTGACAGGACTAAGCCTCTCAAAAAATCTGAGCAGCTGCTAGTTGGCTTTGCTGCAGGAGCAAAAGGGGAAGGCCATTTCAAAGCAAACCATTTCTAAGTGGGTTAGCCCATTGCATTCATTTCTGCTATAAGCACCATGGAAAACCTACCCCACAGGGGATAAGGTCAGATTTCACCAGGGCTGTATCTACCTCTGCAGCCTTTCTCAGAGGTGTCCCTACCAGGGACATCCTAGAAGCTGCTACCTGGAGCTCTGTAGATACCTTCACCAAGCATTACCACATACCTATTTTTTCCAAATCCAGTGCTGGTTTTGCCACTGCAGTTTTGCAGGGCTTAATAGCTAGTCATAATGCTCTCTAACTTCCTCCTCCTTCCTTAGCTTTGGGAATCAACCCAGATGTAATGACTGCAACAGTGAAACATGAAGAACATAGTACAGTTGTGTACACTTACCATAAATGTAGATGTTAGTGTATTCACTGTAGTAGTCCTGGTTACCCTCCCTCCAGCCCCCTGACTTTTCTTGGCTATAACTTTCTTCTTCTTTAGTGTATTTCAGCTTTCTGGTGTATTTGCTTTTTGTTGGAGGTGTATCCTAACATATAATTGCTTTCCATTATGGGGGCAGCTGACATCTGGGACAAGAAAAACTGATGTAATGGCGTCGGCTGCATGTTTTATACCCCTGACGACCTGACGTCATGCATCCGGTGCAGGAATCCAAGACTTTGATATTCAGGCCTGCTGAGGGCTACTTGCAGGCAGATAATCCAAATGTAATGACTGCAACAGTGAATACACTTGAACATCTACATTTATGGTAAGTGTACACAACTGTACTTTTTAACCCGTAAGCACATACTGTTTGTGCCACCTATTTTTTATGCAAATTCAGATTCTAAGATCAAGAGGAATAATTAGAACTTGCCATTTATACTCTTGATATCTGGATTGTTGTCTCTGTCCCTTATCCTGACCCACGAAAAGCTGCAGATTCAAGTGGAAGTTACAAGAAGAAAGTCTTCAAAATTTTGTTCAAGAAAGAGAATGCATGCTCAGTGCATTTTCTTGTTTCTTTGTAAAGAACAGTAATATGTTCATAAATCCCGAGAAGTGTCCTAGATACCCACCCTATATAGAATTCGTGACAAACTGCTGTATATATTTGAGATGGAGTTAAAAGAATCTGGAGTCTTAGCTTTTTCTTTGTGTTGTAAAGACAAACAGTGACTCATCTCAATAGTTTGTCGAATTCTGTTGAATGACTTACATTTCTTTAATTTAACATGCAGTTTTATTGTTTCACAGCAGTCAAATGAAGTCTTTGATAGTTCAAGACAAAATAATGTTCTGGTTGTGCTGCTTGTCTAAATTATTACAGTGTTTTCCTTTAAGTCACATGTCTTGTGGTCCATTTTGTTTTTCCTTTTCCTAGAAAAATAAGAGTGAAGTGCTTTTAAAGTTTCTTGGTCGAATCATGGAGGAATATCACACACTGTAGCTTTTCAGTCTTAGCATATCTACTGGCAGTGAGGTTTGTCAGACTTCTGTATCTGCATCTTCAGGTTTCTGCTAAATTTCGCTGTGACAATGGAATTCTGGAGGGCTTTGGTTTTAGAATATTTCAGATGAGAATTATTGTATTAGTTCCATACACAGGAAGTCTTTAAAATAGATATAACACCACAGTAGAGTGTTAAATACTCTAATAAAACTACAGTAGAGCCAGTGGAACAGATCAAGCTGCTACGGAGACCATAGATAATAACCTTAGATTTGACAAACACCTTGCAGTAACTATCAAGAAAGTGCCTGTCTCCACTAGACATGCCATAACCAGAACTTATCTTCTTTCCACTGTAGTACATGCATCCCCAGTTTTCACAAACCTCAGAGAAACTGATTTAAACAAGCTTGAGTCCTGCTACAACAAGAAAGCAAGATTTGCCTCAAACCTTCCGTACAGATCACAGCATTGCAATGCACTGCAACTTCTAAAATGGCTTGAACTCACCCATCTACTTACCTTTAACCAATTAAATTTCACTCATACTGTCTTCTACCACCTTAGCAACTGCCCTGCTGTCAGTGACCTAGTTCATTCCTCACTCACTAAGGTCCTCCAACATAAACATACTAAAAGTAACCAAATCTAATAGCTATGGAGACTCCCTGTTCTCATACTAAATAGCAACATTATGAAACTCCTTACCATAAGTAATACTTAACACTACTTGCACTTCCACATTCAGACAACTACTAAAAGAACACCCTACTAACAACTGGCTTTGCTCCTGTACCAAACCCGTCTGAAAATATGTCTCTGTAACCCTGACACTGTTTTTCCACTACTTTTCTATCTAAACCTTTCAGCATCTCTTCTTCTTAGCCACCTATTATCTCATTTCTTACTTCCTGCCACTTTTTCACATCACCCTCTGTTTCTGCCACTATACTTTATAAGAATTTGTTTTTCTTTTAAAGTTTATTAACATCATTAGAATCTTAATTTGTATACAAAACATTCTGAAGTGTGTACTATGTATCCTGTTATATACTTTTATTTTTGCTCTTAACTGTTTTTTATGCCATTATTGTTTAATATTAGCTTTTCTTATGTTTTTGTATTTATCTCTCTTTGTAAATTTTTTTACGTTTTTGTGCTTTGGAGCTTTTTTCCTCAGGCCTCTGCTGAAAGTGGACCATTGGCTCAGGGCCAGTTGGATATTCCTGGTAAAACAAATGTAAAATAAGTAAATGATTTCTGCTGGTTTTCTTCAATTTTGTAAGTATTTCTTAATTTATTGCACAATTTCTGTGCCTAAGTGTCTATTAAAGAAGACAAGGGCTATTGTTCATGTGGTTAAGAGACTCATTGTAGATGTGCATTCTGAACTGAAATCTTTAGAACTTGTATCATATGGCATGCAGGTTACTCTAGTGTTTGTTCTTTAACATTGAAGTTATAACAACCTTCACCTGATATTCTTCCTGTGAGCTTTGATGGGAGAAGCAAATAATTAAAATTGTAATTGCTGGTTCCACATTACACAATGGCATAATTTGTTTAATGCAAACAAGATAAGCTAAGTGAAGTAACCACCTTTGTTAGACATTCATCACTGGTTTTATTCCTGGGTCAAGATGCAGACCTTGGCCTTTTCTCAGCTTATTGATTTTGATGACGTATAAAAAAGGTGCTTCATACAAGTGCTTGTCGAAGTGTCAAGAACTTTGATCACAGTCCAGAGAATATTGAGCCTGTAGGTGTGAGTATGGGAATTATGTACCAAGTTTTTTTTTTTCTCTGTGTCCTTAGTCTTCATGCCTGCCAACCATTAAGCCTCATCTGCAGTGTGACAGGACTCATCTGTTCTCTTACCTGAGGTCTGGGTGAGGGCTGTGTAGAAAGTGCCATCATTCATGCATCTATGGGTGTGTTAGTCCCTTGTCAGGAACCTTGCAAGTGGCCTAATACCTCCCCTGAACTGGTGGATGAGCGGCTTGCATAACTGAGGAAGTCTGCAATGCCTTCCCTGTGAGAATACACACTTCTGTGCACCTGTGCTGAAGGCTGCCTTCGGGCATTAACCCTACCCCTGCCCCAGATCACACATTTGCATCACCACCCTTCCTTTGTGGCAGTGAGCTTCTGGCACTCTTCCCCCCAAGATGGGCACACCTATTCTCCCCTGCCAGCTCCATCAGGTTCCCAAGCCAGTATTCACATTTGTATTACCTGGGTTGTAGTCATAGCTGTAACCTTGTGTGCTGCTGGAGCTGGCAGTATGCCCCATGTTTAACATTGCCATATGTGACTGTTCCAAGATGCAGTGATCTCGGAGTTAGTATATCTCACTGAGCTCTGAACAGCAATGGCTAATTAAGTCTGTTGCTTCTGGAAGTTATTGTGTCAGGAAATCCTTTGGACCCTAAGATTTTTTTTTCCAGAATAATTTTTGAAAGTGTATCTCGTATGTTATTTTTAACATCTCCAAAATGAAGCACATTGCAAAAAAAAAAAAAAAACCCTGAAAAATAGTTTCCCGGTTAGGGGTTACCACAGAAGAACCCCGGTCTGCTTGTGATTGACAGTGTGTTTTTACAGTGACAAGGTGCCAGCCTGACGCCCAACCTTCAAAGAAGGCACACCCATTCACGCACGCACCTACCTGCATGTCTTTAATGTCACTCGACCGCGGGGAGGACATGCAGACTCCACACGGAAGGAGCTCCAGCTGAGAATCAAACGGGAGAACCTCTTGCTGTGAGGCGCTAACCGCTGCACCACCGTGTCTTTAGTGTTATGCTCAAACTAAATCTCTATAATTGTACATGATAGGCCCATTGTATCGGCAGCATAGTTCCTCACCTGTTTGAGTGGTTCAGTGATGTGTAACACAACACTGTGCAGCACCGTAGTTTGGAAGCTATTGTAAAAATATGAAAAATATATACATGTATTTTAATATTTCCAACAGTATGTGGTATATAAGCAACCATACTTGCTTTATGACTAGTGTCACTGCCAAATTTGTCTGCATGTTGTATGTCATATGGCCTCATTTTGTGCATGGCACCTTTAAATTTTTTTTTTTTTTTTTTTTTTACACTTTGGCTCCACTGCTGATTATCCATCTAATTTTTTCCATCTCATTGTCTTGTTGACTCATTTTTGTGTACATTTGTGGGCTTGACCAGAATCTGACAGGTGGATCCTCCTCCAGGGAACAGTAGTCTTTAATGACATCTGCTAGTGAGATTTTCTTCCTCCTGGAGGGCAAGATTTAGGAACAGGACATCAAGCCCAGGGTACTGTTTGTTATATAGTGCCAGAGAATCCTAACTGGAGCAGGCATGTGATGGTGTCATTCTCGTCACTGCATATTTCTTCATGTCCAGTCCTCTTTCTGCTTCAGCTCTAAGCAGTCTGTCTGTGACAACACTGTCCTGTCTCCCAGTCTCCACTGAGGAATATCCTGCTGTGAGCAAATGACCACTTCCACTCTTTGATAGGTGAACTGAAGTAAACTGCTTACTGCCTCTTCCACTACCTGGGACATTAATTAAACTTGGGTCATCTGCAGTGTGGGCAAGAACAAGCAGAAGCACATGCATTCACTTAAACACACACACACACACACACACACACACACCACTTGTAATCAAATGAGTTGAATAGATGTATAAATAATGACCTAGAAATGTATTTCATCATGAGAACCATACAGTGTAATCCATTCAAACTCCTCTTTCTCTCTCAATTTCCTAGCATAAGAATCAAAGACAAAGACCCAAAATCAGGAATAGATTTCAGATATTGTACTTATATACTTAATTGCTAGAATAACAAGCTTTGCATTAGCAAGCATTTTTCTGAAGAATGTGAAGTCTGAAACTCGCGTGCTTGTCTTTCCTTAGGGACTGTAGTCCACAGCATTTTGTCAGAAAACCACAAATTTTAAGAAGATCAGATCAAATTAATGAGGAAGGAGCACAAAAGGACACAATTTAAGTTGTATATTTATATATTTTTTATTTATACGTTAACTGGTCAAAGCCACTAGACAAAGTGTTCCTTTTCAGAGGCAAGCCAGAAGCACTGACTGTTTAGGTGACCTGCTAGAAGTCGCACAATAGCAAACAGAGGTGGAAGGCATCAAACCCTATACTTTTGGCTACAGGAAGCAGTTCATTAAAAGCTCAAAGCCTTCGTCATCTGCATCAACTACCAAATAATTGTGATTCGCTTAAAAAGCTAACAGAACAACAGTTGTGGTTTCAAGGTGCGCTTTCTGAACAATAAGAACTACGACACTGACTGATATTAATCTTCAGTGACTTACCAGAAAATGAAGCACTTAGCAATGCTCAGGGCAAAAATATGAAGCAAAATCAGAGACAGTAGAGAAGCAGAGCAGTGCACTTGCCCAGTTGTGCATACACACAGCCACTGCTGGATTGCAGGCTTGTCTGCTGGTCCATTTTGATTGTGATAGGCTCCAGGAAGTAGGGTTGCCACCTTTTCAAATGCCCAAAGTGGGACATTTTTGGTACAAACGTCAGATTTTCCAGGTCAAAACTTACCCACGGCCAGTGCAAAGGACAGAACTTCACTTTTTTGCCTAAATAAAAGCTTATTCTTATAACATTTTAGTTGCTTATTCTGTTTCTTATAACATTTACGTGTTTCAGATACAGAATAACTGCTTTATACAACTACTACATAAAATATAGGAAATAATTTTGTTCTAAAATCTCAGGATATTTGCCATTTTTACAATTTTTTTGCAGGACACAACTGCCCAAAGAGGGACTGTCCCTCGCAAAGTGGGATAGGTGGTAACCCTACCAGGAAGTCTTTTACTCTTTCATTGGATGCACATTCAGGACAGTGAAAGGGAAAATAATTGGAGATATCTGATGTCAAATTGTAGCAGTGGAAGAGGTCAAGATTTAGAAGTTAAAACTGTAGCTCTGCCAAATGTGTTTAGCATTTGAGAGGTAAGTACTGATGGTGTATTCGTTCAAGTATAACTTCAGTGCTTATTTTGGAGAAATGGACAACATTTTTAAATCCATGGTCCCACGCAAACAACTTATCTCTGTCCTCAATAACCTATCCTTCTCACAATCAGTCACCAACTGGTTTCAGAGTTACCTGTCTGACCGCCAACAATCCGTTGTATGGCAGAATGACATATCTCCCCAACTACCTGTCTCCATAGGGGTTCCCCAAGGATCCATCCTTGGACCCCTACTTTTCTCTGTTTACACCAATAATCTAGCCTCTGCCACCAAACATGGCACACTCATCCAATACGCAGATGACTCGACCATCATCTGCTCAGCCCAGTCCCTACCCAAACTGCAAAAAGTCACACAGGAAGCCTTTTCCTCTGTTGAAACATGGTTATCCGATGCCCAATTAATACTCAACCCAAACAAAACTAAACTACTCATCTTCCAACCCACCAAACATACTCAAAACAACTCTCACTTTAACATCACAGCAAAAGACAACACCACCATATACCCAACTGAACACACCAAATTGCTAGGAGTGGAAATAGACAATAAACTAAAATTTGACATTCACATATCCATAACCATAAAAAAAGTCCACAAAAAAACTAGGAGCATTATACAGAAATAAACAGTTTCTCACCAAAGCAGCAAAGATTTCAATAGCAAATCCCCACCTTATCTCCACCCTACTTTATGCCTCTCCAGTATATACCAACATAAGGCAATGTGATCTAAACAAGCTAGAGACCTGCTACAACAAAATCACCAAATTCGCCACAGGGGCATCCTACCGTAGTCACCACTGCCTCTCACTTGCTGAACTGGGCTGGCTTGAACTCCCTCACCTCCTTCAGTGGTATCAACTCTCACTCGCCCACAAACTAGTAAACCATCCACTAAATGTCCCATCCCTCCAGAATCTACTCCAACCCTATCGCACCACCAGGCCACTAAGATCCAGCAACAAAAATCACTTGCAGATCACTAAAGCCAATAACTCTGCTGGTGAAGCACTATTCTCTTGCGCCATAGCCAAATTATGGAACTCACTCCCACCCACAATTACCTCCGTACCATCATGCACCAACTTCAAAACTTTATTAAAAGCGCACCTAAAAACATGCTGGCTATGCCCTTGCAACTCCCACTCTAATATCATCCACCCCATCCAACTACTACCTTTCTTTCCACTCCACTAACTACCTTGATGATAGCAAGCTCAGATGCTCATAAGCCTAGTACTTATTATACAGCAGGAACTTCTCATTATTACATTTGTTAATGCCTGTTATGTACTTCACAGATAAAGATTCTAGTTGTCTACTGATGTGCTATGTTCTTCATCTGTAAATGTGTTGTAAGTAATTTCTATGTTAAATTGTTAATCGCTATGTAATCCAATGTAACTACTGTCTGTTTATTTTAACTGTGGAGCTTTTCTCCCCGGGCCTCCGCTGAAAATGGACCCACGTCCAGTCGGACACTCCCGATCAACAAATTTAAATAAATAAATACTCTGCACAGATCTAAACTAATCTTGTATTGAAAGAGGGTGGAGAATGGTTGTTGGACATGTGGCTTTTGCATGCTGTAAAGTGCTTGTGCTTATCTGATGCTTTGCTTCTTTTTGTACTAAACTGTTATTACATGTGCTTTTGACAAAACCTGCACAATATACAGAAGTTAGGGAGTAGTTATTTTTGTTCTTAATGCATCCATCACTAACTGTCATTCTTGTTTAAAATTTCTGTGTCTGCAGAAGAGCAGTTAAATGCTGCCCTGCATGTAGGTTCTGAGTTGAGGATTAATATCGGGTAGAGGTATTTCAATGCTAAAAGTTATGGTGTGCTACTACACTTGAAATTCAGCGCACCTGAGTTTAATCTTTGTAGCTGTTAGTCTTCCGTTTTATTTAGACTGTACCTTATATTTTCTCCAGATCATATGTGTGCTTCAGTAAAATTTTTTTAGCTTGTCTGTTGATTGCAGTCATACTGCTACCACCAGCTGTAACATTTCTTATGACTTGACTATTTCCTGTTTAGCAAGTTGTTTAGCAGGTCATTCAGATATGATTGAATGCAGATTTTTGTGCTGAAGGAGTTATATAATTAAATTGCTGTTTATGAATTTTTTAGTATTGTTTCTCTGGTTACTTAGCTAACCTTAAATGGATTATAATATGTGTAAAAAAAAAAAAAAAAAAGTAAATAAACCATAGTGTGTGCGTTAAGATTATGTTGTTGCCTTACAGACATAGTTAAATTTAAATGCAAACTTACTGGTGGATGTTGTCTTAACCATTTGTGTACAGTTGTTTTGTGCTTGATTTTGTTTACGTGATAAATGCATCTTGTTTTATGCAGCTGCGCAGTTTAAGTCTCCAGTCATTTTTATTAGGAAATGCAGATTGGTCATTCTGGCAGTATGAACAAGTTAATCTGGGGAGCAGAGTCTTGGCTACTTTAGCCACAGCTGTCAGGGAAAAAGAAACATTTGCTTGAAGCAAGTATAATGCACAGGCATACTGCATTGTTAAAGTGAAAAGAAAAACCAAAAGCTTGACTAGTGTGAAAATTTGTTTGGTAACTTAAACTTGGCACAGACTAGACTTTGCCCTTTTATCTAAATATTTACAGGTTTACTTACTTTTTATCATCAAACCCTTACTTTTTCCCATTTCCCAAAACACTACAGCTGTAAATGATGTGAGATTAGAGCTGTGTTTTATTTGTAGCCCTGAATTGCATCTGCCTGTAACATAGTGTACTTTTGCGACATTTATTTTGAGAGTGTGAACTTGCCATTTACGTAAGCTTGATTGTTAGATCCTTGTGGCATGTTAATGTCAATTTTCATAGTGCTTCTGTTCAGTTCCATATAATAAACTGCTTCCTTTGTAGTACACATTTCTGCAGTAGACAAAAATGCTGCGGATGTGCAGAACATTGGAAGCTGTAATAAAAGATTTTAGTTGGACATATAGTCATCAGAATCTGTATTGTCATTGACGTATTTCTGTAAGGACTACAGTACAATATATAGAATTTTGTAGAATGTTGGTACCATAGAGTGTTTGAGGAATTGCAGAATTCTGAAAAGTTTGCATTTAAGATACACATGTTGCATAACACTGATATTTCAGCTTATTGCTCTTCAAAGAGTGAATTATTAATAGTCAAGTGGGAAAACTGATAATTTTTATAGCACAAAAACGTACCCCTTCACTTTTGTTTCTTGCTTTCTGACAGTTTTGTTGCTTTCCTAGTCCTGTTTCTTTCCTGCATCTACTTAACATCTCTTGGCTAGTTGTAGATGTTCATCAAGTTGATCACTGCTGCAGTAGCCCTGGCTATATGGGTTATATCCTGCCAAGGATTTAACAGCTTTCAGAGCTTTAGAGCACTTACAAACATATTCAAACTGTTTGATAGCTCAAGCTGTACAACATTCTGACTAAATAGGGATGCCTTCACAAGTTTGAGCATCAAGCCCTCCAGAGCTTTCTTTCTGCCAAAGAGAGCGAGTGCCTTTGCAGACTTTCAAGGATTAATGGTAGGCTTGTGCTGTTTCTTTGCCAGGCAGATAAGTTCTTTTTTTTTTTGGGGGGGGGGGGGGGGAACGTAAAAAAAAATTGTTACCAGAAAGGCGCACCACACCATAATAAGAACTAGACAACCAAGGAAATGCTGCTGTGTGGGAAGCTGCAAACCTTCAAGCCAAGGAATTAATAAACAACACCTGTTATTGAAAAACAAAAAATGTATAAATAGATGCAAATAAATTGTTGAGCAAATGCTTTCATCCTCTAAAATAGTGTAGTGGGAGCTTTATCAGAAGAAGAATAATTTCATTAACACTTCCTTGTTAAAATACCCTTCACAGTCAAGTGGGATGTCTGTTTAAAGGGACAGTGTAATATAGGATGGTGCATTAACAAACAATGTAATACTTAACAAATTATCGCAAAAAATATATAGGGATCATTGCACATACTTTAAAAATAAAAAGACAATAAAATCGGTAAGAATATTACAATTTTATTAGTACGTACTCCTAAAATCTGTTAAAAATTTACATAATTCTATAAAATTGTGAAGACATACAAACAAATGGAAAATATATGGATCTACTTCAAAGTATCGAATTACCACTTCATCGAAATCAAATCCCACATCAAGATGACATTGCTGAAACTGCAGAATATTGAACACCCGGAACATCAAAAACTTTCCATGGGAAAAGAACCACTTGGTTACCATTGTGAACTTTGCCCTTTCACCACTTTATTACGATCTCAGAGTTGGTATATTTAGCTGGGGGAGTGTGGGGGGCAGAGCCCCCACATCAGTAGTTTATTTTCCTGGGGTTATTTTTCGATGTTATGGGTGTTCGATGATCTGCAGTTTCGCTGATGTCATCTCGATTATGTGGGATTTGATGAAGTAGAATTTGATACTTTGAAGTAGACCCATACATTTTATGTGTGTGTGTGTATATGTGTGTGTGTATATGTTCTCATTAATCTGGGGGTGGTGGTTATGTTCTCATTAATCTGGGGGAGGGGGGTGTCATCCAAGCTTAACTGCCACTAAAGTTCTTTGTATTCTAATCTATTTTCCCAGTTTCCATCCCCTCGGATTGAGGACCGCTCTGTCAACAATAGTAAATTTAAACCCCTTAGAAAACTGGGGAAGACTAGTGAATATTTGTGTTGGGAATTATTAACATAACCCTTAGTGATGTTATAATAATGTTTATAGATTTTCTTACAGAAAACTTTCTCAGTACAAAAACTAGGACAGCTAAAACATTTGGCAGTATCACTTACTCTGCAGTTTACTGTTGATAGGGAAAGTGTTTTGTTATAATTATTCAAAATAATGTGGTCTGCCTCCAGTTTTCTATGATACTGAGAGCAATTCCCAGATTTATAACTTTGATGTTCACTGTCTGTAATGAGTTAATATTCTTTTCCAGTAGTTTTTCTTCAAATTGGGTGATGTTTTATAAAAATAAATAAATAAAAAGTGGGTGGTGGTCAACATCGTAATAAATCCTTTTGTTACTTTTAAAAATGTTCCAGTTGCTCTTTATAATTTGTTTTATAATGAGTGTTGCAGGGTTGTACGTTACTACCATTGCATGTTCAAACCTATTGATATTTTCTTGTGGTCTCATCGACCCATTAACATCCTGTTGGTCATTTTTTTGTACTGTTGGGATCTACTGCTAAAGGGGGGGGGGTATAATTACTGTCCCATTTCCATAGGATATCATCTCTGATAGAATATAGTAAATGTGAGGACAACCTCTCTCAGTAAACATTTTTCTCAGCATTTCATGCTCTTGAGCTAATGTCTCTTGATGGGAAATCATCTTGGCTGGATGAATAAATTTGTCCTCTAACTAAACTTTTTTTATGCTGTTATTCTGAAGTTGTATCTTTGTCTAAGCACTTCCTAGATCATGGTTACAACAAAAGAGAGGTTGACCAAGTTATAGAAAGAGTAAAGAGCTGAGAAGGACAAAAGGACAACCATATTACTCAGCTCATAATAGTACAGCAACTTCAGGTCAAGTTCTTAGAAAGAATACAGAGGGATCAGATTTTCATTAACTTTCAGTAATGATGCTAAACAAATATGACAAGTTATCAGAGACAATTGGAAAATGCTAACAGCTGATCCTAACATCAGAAGGATAGTTGGTGATTATCCAAGATTTTGTTTTAAAAACAAAAAGAATTTGAAGAGACTTTATGTTGAAATCCAGAGTGTACCATTCATTTGGGAACACATCCTTGCAGGAAGTGCAATGCTTGTAGCTTTATTAATACAACTGGTTTCTTCAAACACCCAACCAGCAATAGGACGTATACCTTTGATTTCTATGCAGATTGCACCAGTCGCAATCTTGCCTATATAGCAACCTGTGAGCAGTGTACTTGCTTTCACATTAGTAAAACTAGTAGAGCAGTTAAAGAAGGAATACTTCACCACTTAAGTTATAAAATAGACAAAATGCATTAGCACAGCACATTAAAAAGAATCCAATACACACATTTCGATTTATGGTAATACAACTTGATGAAGAAAACTTAAGAGGCAGAGGTATAAACAACCTCTCAATTGTACAGATTTTCTCACAATGTCCAGATTTTTGCCTCATATTTTTGGTCCTTGTTTTGTAAAAGTGTGTGTGCAAATTAGTGGCAAATCATTAAAGATTCAAGTTAGGAAATAATGACAGACATTTCGGTTTCAGATTTCATACCCTTCAGAAAATCCATGCTAATACAAAACCTGTTATTCTGTCAACTTTCTAAGTTTGTAAGAGCAATATTTAAAAATTGTCCCTATGTTTGGACCTTTGTTCCACTTAAGGCTTTGTCCAGATTTCTTGCTCTAAGAGGTTGAGAGGTATGAAATCGTACTGAATATTTAGAAATGTGATGGATAGCTAACTTACAGACTAATAAGGAACCTGGGCTTAACGGCTTGATTCTTTTAAAGCCTGCATTGAGAAGGTGGAGACTTTTGAGATAAGGTTATTTCTATTGGTGACTGCCTCTTTAAAAACTTTTGAGAAACTGGAAGTACCAGGATATGAAGAAGGCTAGTAAAGCCAAAAGTGCTTGTCCTTTTGTTTTATTTGGATTGTCAACTGCATTTTATGCGTGATATTGTTTTACTTTGGATTTACTTTGATTTTGCTTACTGCTTTTAACATTAAAACATTTGGATTTTATGAACTCTGCTTTGTTAGCAAGACCTTAGATTTACGTTGATATTTATCTTTGTTGGTAAGGCTTGCTGTAAGTGCTGTTGGCACATTTTTGTTTGATATTTTTAAGTTTTTGTAAACTCTTCCCAAACCTAACTCAGTGTCTGTAGCTTTAGTTAACTAAATGTTTGTAGCAGTAGGATTAATTCCAATCCTACACTTTCTGAGAAGGGTGGGAAATAATTAAGGAATGGGGGAGTGTATTCTTCTGCAACTTTAATTTTCAGAATTTTGAATTGTCAGGCTCGTATCTTAAAAAAAGTCGCGGTGGTGCAGCGGTAGCATTGTCACCTCACAGCAAGAGGTTCTCCCGTTCGATTTTCGGCTGGAGCTCCTTCTGTGTGGAGTTTGTATGTCCTCCCCGCGGTCGAGTGGCGTTCGAAAGCCATGCGTGAATGGATGTGCCTTCGTTGAAGGTTGGGCACCCCTTGTTTTTTTCCTCTTACTATACCTTTTCTTTCATTTACTATGCTTAAAAGCCTTTTTGGTGTATTTGCTTTTGTTTGGAGGTATATTTTTGTGTTTTGAATTAATTAAATATTTAGCTCCCCATTTGGGGGGCACCTGACATCTGGGGCAAGAAAAACTGATGTAATGGCATCTGCTCCATGTTTTATACCCCTGACGACCTGACGTCATGGAAGAAGGGACAGCAACTGACGCAGGACCCAAGACTTTGTTAATCAGGCCGACTGAGGGCAACCTGCCAGCAGATTACCCAAATGTAATGACTGCAACAGTGAATATACTCGAACATCTACATTTATGGTAAGTGTACACAACTGTACTTTTCTACCCTTCCTGGAAGTAATTCTAAGGGGGTCCTTGAATAGTTTATCTAAATCGGAATAGTTCCCAAACCTGTTCCTATTACTAGTAATAATGTTCTTAATGATAGGTGCATCTCTGTTAAAATTCAAAACCAGATTAGTACTCCAGTTAATCACTGAGTTAGTGTGTGGGTCCCTATCAGTGCTAGTGCGTTCGGGGACACCCAATATGGGTGCAAACCTTCCCCTCCTTTCCTGCTGGACCTCATCCATAATTTCTTCTATCGGCTCTATTGGATATTTTCTCTCTAGAAACATGTCTTTTACCCTTAAACTCTCTGTCAAATAATCACTATCTAGAATGGTCATTCTACAACTCCTAATTAGCTGACCCTTCAAAATCCCCTTTTTCTGATTGAAAAGGCATTTTTTACCCAGTTTAAAACTGGAGGATTGGTTACATCGTCTTTTTAGTCTAATGAAGACAGCAACACCCTGAACTCGATCCCTGGCAACCAGGAGGCATGGCCTAGGGATGAGGCGCATGGAACAAGGCCGTTGGACATCACGTTGGGCTAGCAAGCTGGTAGAAGAAGGAAGCGGTTGAGCATGGAAGGAGCGAACGCTCAACCAAGTACTTCAGATTGGGTAGATATGACTTTGGAATCTGGTAGTGGTTACAGGAATACGACCGCTAGTAACCAAAAGGCTCTCAACAGCCAGCAAGGTGACTTTAATCACTTGTTATAGAGCCACAATGGTATCAACCACAGGGAAGACTTAGACAATATGAACTAGGGGGATACTTCTACTGTATGCAATTGGTTGAAAAGCAACTGTTCTTTCTCTAACTACCGGAATGACACGCAAGTTAAGACTAATGACAAACGAGCAAATTCTTATAGTAAAAATGTTGATTATCTTTATAATTTAACCTTGAAATATGAAACGCTGTACATTGATAACAGTTACATGAGGGAATGGATTGGGAGGGGTATCGTCCCTAAGGGACTATGTATTTGCAAATACCCTAACAGTGGTAAAGAAGGCAGTGAATTTCACAAGGAGCTTATAGGGATTTTTAATGTGTGTGGACTTAATGTACTGAGAGCAGTTATTAAAAATCACGAAAGGGAGATGGATTCATTTTATACCGAGATTGGTAAAACTAATAAGGCTATTATGTCAGATTTGTTGTTCACTGTGTAGGGTGAAAAGGAGAAATACTACAATGTGAAAAGACACACAGATAAAAATTAATATATTTTCATTAGGAAATGTAAAAAGTTGGATATGGACGTTTTAGAATACAGAGAGCAACGTGGTTACCCCAGACCCAGGATGCCATTTAAAAAGTACCATTGTAACTATGTGGAATGGGGGAATGGTGATGGTGGTTATAGAGAAGGGAACCAACAGGAGAAACCCACTTCCACCAGGGGGGAGAGGAGGAAGGCTGTGATCTACATGACCCTTTAGACTTTCCAGCAGTGAGACCATCAGAGAGGATCAAACAAAATGACCCGTTGAATTACTACTCCAACATGTGGGGGTACCAGAACAAGAGGCGGTACTAAATTCGGAGAACTACGAAATGACAAGGGATGATGATATTATTGTGAAGGGTGCTAGACATTTTTATCAAAATTTCAGCATCTATAACTACAGTAGTTTGGACAGTGACAAAACTTACTTTAGTCTATTCAGTAAGGGACTAAAGTTTATACTTAGTTCCAGTAGACACATCACTAACACCCTCATAGATTTAAAACTGTTTTTAAGGAAGAAAAATTTAGAATTGTTGTTCTCTAATGAGGGGTATAACACTGACAGTGTCTCTGTTAAAAGGAAGAATACATTCAACTCTCCCCCTCCACCCACAGTTGAGAACTTTTGAAACGCAGGTAGAAATGGAGCTTACGCAAAACAACAACAGAGTTAAAAAATATGATCTAAGTAAGGATGAATGCCTACTTTTGGACACCTTAAAAAATAACGAAAATGTTAGGGTTATGAAACCCGATATGGGGGGAGGGGTGGTCATAATGGATAGTATTATATACTCAGGCAAAATGTTAGAAATTTTGAACAATGATAATAGATGCATTAGAGTGTCAAGAAACAAAATTAATGTGGGGTACAGGATGATTGATTTTATTTTAAATGAAATGGAGGAAGGGTTGATTAGTCAGGAAACACATGTTTATTTGACCATGGATAAACCCAAAATATCTATTTTTGGGATTCCCAAGGTCCATAAGGACATTGAGGACCCACCTTTCAGACCGAATGTAGAGGCTATGGGGTCCAAAACTTATCCACTTGCTAAATTTTTGGACCTGAAGTTAAAAAGTGTATGGACTGAAAAGGTAGGGATTCTTGGGATTTCTTAAGGAGTGTCACAGGTAATCTGTACCAAGACGATGTAATTTTTGTTACCTTGGACATACAGGACGTATTAGTGTTATACCCCACGAACTAGGGTAGATTGGTTTGAAGAGGCCCTGTGTAGTAGGGGCGGTTTTGCTGAGGATGCACTAACGGTCATTTTGGACCTTATGGAGATGATGCTTAAATACAATTTCCTTTTTTTTTGAAGGTGAATTCTTCAACCAGTCTAGTGGGTTAACCATGGGGGCATGTTGTGCCCCCATGTATACGGATTTGGTTCTATCCACTTGGGAGGAAAAGTTTGTTTCACTCAGAATATGTGCAATATTGGAACTATTACAGACGTTATTTGGATGACATCTCTATTTTGTGGACAGCGACCAAGGACTTACTCTACGAATTTATTCATTACCTAAATGCTACTACTAAATTTTTAAGGTTCATCCATAATATTTCTAGTGAGAAATTAGAGTATCTGGATGTGTTGTTGTAAAAAATTCCCAAGGTAAGAAAATTTAAGTCTAATGTGTTCAGGAAAAGTACATTCTCCAACTCCTATTTATTTTTTACTAGTGCCCACCCTTTCAAACAGAAAAAGGGGATTTTGAAGGGTCAACTAATTAGGAGTTGTAGAATGACCACCCTAGATGGTGATTATTTGACAGAGAGGTTAAGGGTAAAAGACATGTTTCTAGAGAGAAAATATCCAGTTGAGCTGATAGAAGAAATTATGGATGAGGTCCAGCAAGAAAAGAGGGGGAAGGTTTGCACCCATATTGGGTGTCCTCGAACACATTAGCACCAATAGGGACCCACACACTAACACAGCGATTAATTGGAGTAGTAATCTGGTTTTGAATTTTAAGAGATGCACCTATCATTAAGAACATTATTACTAGTAATTGGAACAGGTTTGGGAACTATTCCGATTTAGATAAACTATTCAAGGACCCCCTTGGAATTACTTACAGGAAGGGTAGAAACATGAAGGAGACGGAGGGCCGTAAAAAGAAATCTAAGAGACAAAGACAGGGAACTTTTAAGTGTGGCTCTTGCTCCCAATGTTTACACATCATACAAGGGGGAATGTTTTTTTTACAAGTGAGAAACCTGGAACTTAGGACCAATGCTTATTCAAACTGTGATGCCACAGTGGTGATTTATATTGCCATTTGCAAAGAATGTGGTGCTTTCTATATTGGAAAGACCACTAGGAAGTTTAAAAGGCGTATATATGAACATTTTAATGACATAAGGAAATATGATGAAAACAATGCCCTGTATAAACACAGTTTAACTTGTAGTATGGCATCCT
Organism: Protopterus annectens; assembly: GCF_019279795.1. Classification (NCBI taxonomy): domain Eukaryota; kingdom Metazoa; phylum Chordata; order Ceratodontiformes; family Protopteridae; genus Protopterus; species Protopterus annectens. The sequence goes on along the minus strand of NC_056743.1, from coordinate 1,088,068,626 downwards.
TTGGTTTCTGTGTGGTAGAAAAAGTAGATGTTGATGCTAGGGAAGGTCCTTGGGAAACAAGAATAGAATTCCGAAAGGTGTTCTGGCAGTTAAAATTAGAAGCAAATAAGCTTTCAGGTCTTAATGAGCACATTTTCTTGGCTCCAATCCTAAAGCTTTGATCTGCCAAACTTTGATTTTACAATGGGGGAGGGGGGGTTCTATGGTTGTTTTTTAAATATTTTTCAAAAACAACTTTTTAAAAGGTTTTATAAGGTTACACACTTTATATTTATATCTATTGCGTTATGACATTAATATTTCATTTTGATTTTACTAAATGTTTTCCTGCATGAATTTCTTTGGTATGTAATGTAGGGATTAGTAAAATGTTGTAATTGATTAATTAATTTGCATTACACTTAAGTCATTAAACCAACTGTGATGGGTTTAAATAGAGCTAACTCTTCTGGTTTGGTATTATCTGATGAAGTCCTGTGTGGTAGGGACGAAAATACTGTGACTTTGTTAAGGGTTAATACTTGTGCATTTGTATACTTGAATAAACTGGGCTACTTGCACGACATGGAGTGATTTTTTTCTACATGAGCCTTTCAGGTGCCTTGGTTTGCTTATGTGTAAGTTTGGTACAGTTGCAATACAACTTATTCCTCCTTGTGCTGTCTGCAACATTTTTAAGGGTAGAACTTAGCTAGGCTTGTAAGGGCCCTAGGGCCATTAGCCTAGTAACTTCCTATGAACCTCTAGAAAACTCTTTTACTGATTGCTCTCACCTCAAAAACCCTTTTACTAATTGCTGTGACTTCTGCAAGAAGAGTATCTGAGTTGCAAGCTCTTATGAGTCAACTCAGTGTCATTTTCCAGGGGGACATGGTTTCTTTGAGAATTAATCCTTCTTTTATGCGTAAAGTGGTGTCTGAGGTCACTTTAAGCCAAGCTGTCCAACTCCCTGTTTTCTTTCCTGAACCTAAAAATGAGGGTAAAAGGATACCCCACACCTTAGATCTCCACAGACTACTCAGGTACTATTTGATAGAACAAAATCTTTCATATCTTTGGATCAGTTGTTCATTTCTTGTGAAGGTAAGAAGGGACGACCTGTGTCAGAACAGACTATTTCCAAATGGTTGTGTCAGGCTCTATTACCTTTTGTTGTTGTCATCATAACAAAACTATTCCAGCAGGGTCAAGGCCACACAAGGTCCTTGCTTCTTTTATGGCTTTTGGAAAGGATTGGATTGTAGACATGTTCTACAAGCAGCAACTTGGTCCACTGTATGTATTTTTACAAAGCACTAAAAGTTTGATTCCTTCCCTAGGTTTAGATTGCTAGGACCATTCTGTTGGAGCTCCTGGACCCTTCCCCTTCCACCTACCAAATATAGTAAGTTAGGATAATCTACCCATATATATAGCTAGAGCTCATGCAGCAGTGATCAGTATGATGAACATAATACAGCTGTGCAAGTATCCTTGCTGTAACAATAGATGTTCAAATGATGAATGTTGCAGTAGCCGCTCCCTCTCACCATAGCCCTTTTTGTTTTATTTATTTATTTTTTGCCAGACTGTGTGTGTATATGTATATATTTTTACTCCTAGTGCTGTATTTCTTTCTGATGGACTGACTGACTTAATGCTTGCATCTTTTCCTGTTTAGTGCTGGAATACATGTATAGCTGGTAGGTGAATTTTTCTACTAATCTTTCCATTAGGCGTATGGGAGGTAGTTTGTATTGAAGAACAAGGCAGGATTTTTTTCTTTCATTTTAATCTGCTTTCTCAGATTGATTCTATCACGAGTCATTAAGAATGAAGACTTTGGAAGTTAAAACACTAAGAGTACATGCTGGTTTCCACTGTAGCTGGCCATATAAAGGTGTTTCTGAAGGAATGTATTCCAAGTGGGAGTGAGAGCACCTTAGGGTTAACCTTTGAGGCCATTGCTGTTTGTACTAGTTGTTGTTGTTGTTGTTGTGATGGACTGAATTAGCAAATGGGTTGGAAGGGCAGATCAACAAAGCTGCTGTATGCAAATGATGTGGCATTGCAAGCAGACTTTGAGCATTCATTTCTGCAAATGATAGGGGAAAGGAATGCTAAACTGAAAGGACATGGGGTGAAACCGAGTACAGACAAGACAGTTGTTATGGCATCAGCTGGGGGAAATCTGAAGCTGAAAATTGAGACAGAAAGGAAAGTGGTGGAATAGGTTAACACTTTCAAGTGTCTGGGAAGGGTGGTTAAGGAAAAAGAAAGCTTGAAAGAGGAGGTTAAAGCTAACTCCAGATGGACTGCACCAAACTGACAGTGTACCAGGGGTAGTGTGTGACAGAAGAATGACAAAGAAGGCCGTTATAAAAGAATGATTTAAACCAGTACTTCTGTATGTTACTGAAACCTGGGTGTTGAAGGCAGAGCAGTTAAGGAAATTAAAGGTGATGGACATTGAAGTGCCTGAGCCAGATGATAGAATGTTCACTGTTGGATACATGAAGGATTGATGACATTAGATCCATATCTTGGTAGCGGAGATGGTCAAAGAGAACAGGTTACAGTGGTTTAAGCACATGTGCAGGAAAGAGATGATGATTCTGTGAAGAAGATTTGGGAGAGACACTATTAAGGCAAGAAACAAGGGTGTCCCATAAAGAGATGGATGGATTGTGTGAGAGAAGACTTGGAACAGGCATGGATGTTGAAGGTGCAGCAGTAGCACTGAGTCTAGAGAGTTGGTGACAATTTAGCGTGACACCCCTGACCCCAGGTAGAAAATAGCGAAAAGGGAGTTGATGATGTGGTTACTGTAGTACATGTATCCTCTTCCTTTTCCTTACCTCAAATTTTGTTTGCTACTACACCTGTTGCATGTACTAGTCTGTATCTTTTAGGCACTTCTTTAGAACTGCACCAGTTGTCTGTAAGTACTGGTTTCTCAAATTTTTATAGCTTTATTCAAAGTTTAATAGTATTGGACTTCTGGTATGGTATGTTGGGATTTAGCTTTAAGACTGTTATTGAGGGGAATTCGGCATTTTTAATGTTAAAACAAGACTTGCATCTGTTAAATATATGGTAAAAGCAGCTTTATGCAAAAACCTCTCGAAATCACTTGAAAAACAGCTTAAAATGTAGCTTCTGCCAAGGACTGGGTGGTTGACTCATAGAATGGTCAGCCAGAGAATACTTGTGAGCTAAATGTAAATCCAGCAGCTACAGAGGGGAAAAATGACAAGACTCTGCAGTGAACTAATGATGGCAGGTGGAAGATTCTATGGTTATGTAAACTCTAATAATAAGAAACTTGAAGAGATTAAAGGTGTGCTTTCTCATCAGGCAGATGCGGTGGAGTTGTTTAATGAAGATTTGAGTGAAACTAATTTAAAGTTTACTGCAGTGGAAATGAAGTAAGAGCAGCTACTGGAAAAGTTCATATAAATGGAGGATACTTGAGATGAGAGAACTTTCTCATCACAAGTATCCCCGAAATGTCTGAAGAGGATAACTGATTTTATGAGGGAATACCTCCAAAAAAGAACTGTGCGGCACTTTCCGAGCTTGTTGCTGATGAAGGTACACAAAGTTTGTATGCCTAACAACGTGGAAATGAGAAAACTGCCTGCACTTGTTATGGTAATTGAAAGAACAGTTGCTGTCAAAGTTGAAGTATGTAGGCATGCTTCTAATACTGACCAAAGCTCTGTGTATGATTTCTCTGCTGCCACAAGGGGATAAAAATCAATGTATTCAGTAACGCTACTCTGTAGAGAAAAGAAACTGAAATTCAAACATGGCTTTCTTCAAAGCCTTCCATACTGGGGGGAGGTTAAAAACCTGTTTGCACTATGCAGCTGCACTTAAGGAATTTGAGGAGTACCAACTGAGATGAGCTGAATCAGAAGCACAAGAGAAGCTTAGCAGTAGTAGTCAAGTTTCATCTGGAAGCTCTTAGTATCAGTCCAGAAAGACTGCCGTTGAATTCCTTCCTGTTTGAGGAAAATGGTGTGAAGGCAGAAGGAAGCAGTCTCTGTGGCAAAGAAAATTGTAGAACTAAACCAGAACCAGAGGCTTTTTTATTGCCTCAGGGTAAGAATGATCTGTAGGAATGAATCTGTTTTTTTTTTCCATAACATGCAAAGATAGTGAAGTAGACTTCCACATGCTCCTTTATAATATAATCCTTATACTTAAAAGTTAATTTTTATAAGCAGTAACATCTATTCAGTGCAGCTTTGAAAAGGAGAAGGAGGTTGCTCCAAGTGTAATTTTAGAGGTTATGCACAGGACTGGTGGGAAACAGGACGTGTGGTCATAGCTAGATGTTTGTGATCTTGAACATCAAGAGAGGTTAGCTGTTCTGATTGCTTGAGTGAGCTGTCTAGACATCTGTACACACAACTGAGATATTTTTAGTAAAGAAACAACCCGTGCATTTGCATCAGTAGTCATTGGGAAATATGCATAGTATAAGGCAAAAGGAAGTTCTGTAGAAGAAATTAGATTACAGTTTATAAAGTGAGTCGCATTTCAACTATTGCCTCAAAACAAGTTTTGTACCACGAGGTTGGAGGACTGCAGTAGTTATCCCACTTCACAAGTGTGGATAATCATCTGGCACTGGAGACTGCAGACCTATTAGTCTGGCTAGTCTAATATGGAAAGCCATGGAATGAATTATCATGGAAGTGATCAACAAAGACTTATAGATACTTCAGACACTGGACCCAACCCAGTTTGGCTTTGTCAGGTGAAGGTCATGCCTACCAATGGTGGACTTCTTTGAAAATGTCACCAAGTAAATGGAGGAGGGGAAAATGGTGCATACTGCCTACCTGGACGTGGCTATGTTGTTCGTATAATTCCCCCACTTGGGTATAATTGATGACTTCACTGAACTGGGCATAAACTCCTGCATAACTCTCTGAATTGCCAGCTGGCTCACAGACAGGACCCAAGATGTCAGGATTGGGGAGACCACCTTCACTAAGACACTGGCCACCAGCGGGGTACCTCAGAGATCCATGCTGGAACCACTCCTATTCGGCATCTGTTTCTGATAGGTAAAGGCTAAAGTCAAGGGCTTTTGGCTAACCAAGTTTGCAGATGATTGCAAATTGGGAGGTATCATAGAATCCTCCATTAGACAAACTTCTTATATAGACAAATTACTGGTAGCTAAGTCACAGATTAAAACGCCATGCCAACAAATACATTAAAGTGCTTTTTGGGAAAACTGTCACCCAGGCTAATTACTCTATCGGTAAGACACCCCTAAGAGTTGACTTGGTAGTCATGGATCTGGGAATATATGTATATAGTAATCTTGCCTTTGACCAACATGTGGACAAGGTGGTAAGAAAATCATTCAGTGTTGCCCAACTTGTAAGTAAGGGCATGGTATCTAGATCCATGAAATCATAATGTCTCTTTATTTGGCCCTTATCAGACCTATCATTGAGTATAATGCCCCCTTTGCATGTGATGAGACATTTGCAACAGGTGGAACTACCACAAAGGTCCCTTACCTGGAGAATCCAGAGTTATAGACAAGTTGTCCTGTATGGATCACCTTATAACCCTAAGTCTATACTCTGTCTCCCCTACAAGCTACTGAGAAGCGGTCTGTCTCTGGCTTAAAAGGCAACCTCAGATCCAGCTGTGATGGACCTTTTGCCCATCTGCAAAACTAACCGCATCAGAACAACTAGTTGCAAGAAATTAAGTGTTGCTTGTGACATAAATAAGACATGTTGATGAAACAAATGCATGTCTCAGAGGATCCCCATGCCCTGGAACAGGCTACCCAGCGATGTGAAACAGAGTCCATCCCTCAGCCTATTTAAGTGCAACCTTGACCAGTGGATGGGAAAGCAGAAGTCTGTAAATTTAGAATTGCATATCGTTGTTGCCATTATATTGTTTGCTTTATACAAGAAGCAAAAAAAAGTCTGATGGTAAAAAGGGTAAATAAATGTAAAATGCACCGGTGTTGTGGCATAGAGTGATTAAAGCTTTAGCTATGGCCCAGGTGACCCAGGTTTGATTAGTAGCTCTGGTGTATGAGGTGCACACAGGGGAGGGGTGGGTGTTTTTCTAGGTGTTCCTTGGGGGGAGGTATGGTCCATAGAGGGAACTTTTTTATGTTCATGCTTTGTGAGGCTCACTTAAATCAAGGGGAGCACAATAAACTAATAACAACTGAGTTTCAGAGTAGAATGTTATGCAAGTTACACAGAAGGTAGAGGCAAGACTATGATAACACCATTGTTGAAGGGGGGGGCACTTTTACTGGTGGAGGAAGAACAAGTAGAAGAGCTAGATATGTGCTGTTGAGGAGCTGTCAGCAAGATGAAAAGATTACAGTATCAATCATGTAGGTTCCCTGTAGAACAGAATAGAGGGAATCAAGAAGGTTGTTCAATTGTGTAATTCATTTGCATCAAAGATATACTGTGTGTTGGAAGGGACTGTGATATTGTAATGGAATGATCAGATGTGAGTGCAGGTCTAAGACAGAGTATAGTAGTAATGACTGTGCAATTTGTAAAGGTATTTGCCAAAGTATTTGGTCTGACAGATTTAGCTGAACTTGTAAAAACTTACACAGAATCCACATTTTTTTCTTGGGAGACTTCAAAAATGTTTGAGAACTGATAAGAGTAGTCTTTTTGCTTAAGCATTCATAGATGAAGAATTTTGGTCCCTATAGCTCAGATGTCCACTGGGTATTTCACTCAAAATACATGAAAGTAATTTATCTGAGACTTATTGTAAGGAAGTAATATTAATTGACTTGCTTAGCAAGCCAGAGAGTATTGTAGAGGATGGAAGGAACATTTATTTAAACAGGTGATGGTGTTTAAATCAAAAGGCTTAGAAAAACTAGATAATATGCATTTGGTTTTGTAATAGCAAATTAAGGAGCTTCAGAGGATTAAGGGACTTGTAAGTGAAGAAGAAATCTTTAGCTAAGCTAAGAGGATGCTAAACAATGCTAAGAGCAAGTTATTTTTAAGAAAAGTAGCCATTTGAGTAGGATATTTTGATAATATGCCAAGATCACAGAGGCATTTGGCTCAAAGTCTATGGCAACAGAAAATGAAATGGGATATTGTGAAACTGATGGACCACAAGCTGGTGGATTAACAAGAAGCCCTGGAAGGATTGTAGAGGTTTTCAAGTGGTTTTATGAAATGTATGCAAGAGAGCCTATAGCAGAAGGATGTACAGGAAACATAAGATGTCCTTCCAAATGTGTCACTGTTGCAGTATTCTTTACATGACTGATCCCTTGCCTAGGGCAGCCCAACATCCGACCAGTATACCAAAGCCTTTAGGTTATAATGGATATGCTGCATGTCACACCTATGCTTCTCGTGCATGGCGTAGGGCATAAAGGTGACACCCAGAAGAGCCATTCTCTGAACTTCTTTGATGCCAGTCCAAACACCATCTTTGATCATCAGTTTGAATGCTTGTTTGACTGCTAGTTAACAAACCACTGTCAGATATGTGCCCCATCAGGTTTTTTTTGATTTTTCTTATCTTGGTCTTCCTTGTTCTGGTTTTTGGTGTCATTTGATCCAGAAAGGGGAAATGCCAATGACAGAGATGGATTTCCCATAAAGATCATCATGTGCGGTGTTTATTCTGTTTAGGTGCTTCCCATGACCATACATCTTGTGAGATTTGCCAAGCTTTCATCCCTAAGACGTTATGTAGTCAGCTTTCTTCCCTAGCTATTTACTTGGAAAAGCAGCACCTTAAACTGTTGGCTAAAGACACTATGGAAGAATTTTCCTTACCTGAGGGTCAGCTGTCTGCGAAGAAAAGGTCCAAGAAAGTTCAGTTGGATTCTTTGGCTGTACTCCCTCCATTGGACACCTCTCTTGAGGATAGTGAAAGCCCGGAGGATTATCCATTTTCCTTGTCTGATTCCTATTCTGTAGCCGCTTCTGAGGCCGGCATGGATCCGACTTCATAAATGTTCATGGAAGCCTTGCAGACATCTGCCTCAGATTTACATAGGAACGGTGGCTGATAATTACTGAAGGGCCTAGGAGTGTTCCTCAGATATTGGTGAGGGTAGAGGTTCCGACTAGCATCATAATGGCATCAGGGGTCAGAAACTCCTAACTTGTTTAAGGCTGACATCCCTCTCAAAAAGAAGCAGAAAACTAAACACATTTCTCCTGCTCTTAAATTTCCTGAGAGTAAATGGCAAAACTTCACTCATGGCCAATTTAGTGCCCTTACTGCACTAAAGCCTCCACAAGGGGTTTCTGTTCCTGCTCCTCCTTGGTCTTCTACCACTCTTAAGAGACCAAGGGAGCAGGATTCCTCTGATAATGATATAGATTCTGATGAAGAGTCCCTCACTTACTCTTCTCAGATTCCTTTTCCTCTAAATTATGGTTCTGAGGAAGAAGAGTCTATCAGTCCTGACTCTCCTTTTGAGGAGATTTCTTTTGGTGACACTATTTCCAGAATTATGGAGGTTTTTCAAATGGGACTGTTTTCAGGTGTCTGATGTCCAGAAGAGAGATTATGAGCATTTGCAAATGGAGTCTCATAGGCCCTCAGCTGTTCCTCCTGTTCTTGCTGCCTTGCTGGGTGCATTTTCCACTGCTTCGCAGGCTCCGGATTCCCAGCCCCCTGCTCCCAAAAAAACTGATAGGGTTTGTAAAGTGCCTGATGACTGCAAGTTTCTTTATAAGTGCTCCTCGGCTGACCCTTCTGTGGTATCGGTTACCTCTGATAAGCCCTCCAAACTGTTGCCTTCTACTTAGTTTCTTCTGTCTGATAAGGACAGCAGAATCATGGAGAGGCTAGGTAAGAAAGTGTATACTTCTGCTACCCTGACATTTAGAGCCGTGAACTGTCAGACACATATGACCAGATATGTTTTGTCTCTTCTGTCTCAGGCCTGCCAGGCTCTTTCAGATCTTCCTGATTCTGAGGGGAAGACCTCTGCTCTTAACTTGCTAGGGACGTCTTCCCAAGTTGCTCACCATTCCATTAAATGCAGCTGATGCTTCACCTAAGGCTGGTGCTTTCTTTCTTTCAAACACCTTTATTGAATTATCACTTGTGACATAGGCAAGTTTGCATTCATATAAAAGTTATCAAACTGTTTTAACATAAGCATCATACTTCGCTGCTGTTTTCTTTTCTGTTTTGAGGTGATATTCTTGGCTCAGACTTCAACCTTTGTCTGGTATGAAGGCTAAACCGATGGAAGCTCCTCTAATTAATAAGCATTTGTTTGGTGCTGCTGCTGCAGAGTTGGTTAAGTCCCTGCAAGAAAAGGGTAAGACCTTACAGGACTTGAAGCATATGTTTGTTTCACTTGTTCCCAAATTTCAGACGAATTACCCTGACAAGCCTGCCTTTGTTTGTGACAGTTTTGCCCTCCCCCAGAGCTAAAAAGGGTGGTAGAAGGGCTCCACCTGGTAAGTCTACCCAAACTTCTCCTAGTCAGAAGCCTCCTTTTCCTGACAAACCAGGTGCTGTCTGAGTATCCTGTTCTTGTCAGTCACATTCCTCCTTTCTCTGTGTCTCTCCCAGTCACCCAAAGATCCTGGGTTCTTTCTATTATTTGCCAGGGTTATTACATGGTTTGGAAAGCTCTTCCCTCCTTTCTGGGTATTCCTCAGCCTCCTCAAGAACAGCTGCCCTTTCTTCCAGAGGTGCTTCACGGCATGTTGGCTCAAGAAACAATTCAAGAGGTTCCAACTCCTCAAGGGAGGGGGAGGGGTTTTACTCCAGAATGTTCTTGGTCCCCAAGAAAGAAGGCACCTGGAGACACATTCTGTATCTTTCTCAGCTATCCTCCTTTTTTGAAAGTCCCTTCCTTTCAGATGCTATCCCTTCAAGTCTTGTTTCCTCTGCTACTTCCTCAGGCTTTTGTAGATGTTCATCGTGTTTCACTGCTGCTGTCATTACACTTGGGTTATCCTGCCATCAGGCGGGCCCGCAGTCGGCCAGAGTTCCAAAGTCTTGGTCCGGTGTCGGTTGCTGTCGCTTTCTCCTTGACGTCAGTGCGCCAAGACGCCATTTTCTTCAGTCTTTCTTGCCACGCGGTGCCCGAAGCAAAAGCAGTTCGCAAGTGCCGGTCGGCTGACTTCTGAGATATCAAATTCGATTTTCAGAACCGAAGTCTTCAATAAAGCTAAGTACCCCATTGGGGAAACTTTTTCTTGCCTCAGACCGATGTCAGTAAAAGTTAATAATTGTATTTCTTGTGGGAAGCAAATACCTCATAAGGATTTTCATTCTTACTGTATTCCATGCCTAGACCCAGATCACGACATCACTAGTTGTCGGTTTTGTGCCAGATTTAACAAACGCACTATTAAACGCCAGTTTGATTTTGCTCGCCATTACTTTGGCCGAAGATTTAATTATACCATGCCGTCAGAACAACCAACGACTGGAATGCACAAAAAATGCAGCGAAAAGGATAAGGACAGGCATCCGAGGTCCAAAACTGACGAAGCCTCTTCTAGGCCAGTCGCCAGTTCTCAGTGAGGTGCTTTTGCAGCCCCTGACTCCCGCTACCTCAGAGCCACAGGCTGCTACTGACTCCCACGTGGAGGTACCTAGGCCTCTGGATACTCAAGGTGTTGGGCCTACGGAGACTAACCCGTCAGATGGGTCTGGAGCCGCTGAGCAGGCATCGGCTTCTGAGGGTGTTTCAGACCTTCTCAACTTACCATTAAAACTACAGCCAAGTCTAAAACTCCATTAAAGACAAAGAAGCAAGTACAGCATTCACCTGGACAGGCCTCCATGCCTAAAAAACAGATGCTCAAAATGGCCGAAGACTTAATTACTCAGTCAGGGGTTCCCATCCCCCTCCTGATAAAAAGCCTAGGCAGGATACAGACTATGATTCCTCTGACCAGGTTTCTATATATTCTGATTCCTCTTCAGACCAGGAATACTCTTTACCCCCCTATGAGGACTCTGATGCTGAAGAATCAATTCCTTCAGCCTCTCCTCCTGAGGATTATTCTTTTGGGGAAACTTTACATGCCATGAGGGGGCATTTCTATTGGGAGGGCAAGGATTATTCAGAATCCAAGAAAAGGCTCAGAGACTTCCTTTTATTGCCTCAGCACAGGCCCCTTGCTATTCTGCCAGTGTTGGATATTGTGGATGATGTGTTCTCTGAATCCACTTTAAATCCTGATTCTTTTCCCCCTGCTCCAGTCAAGCCAGACAGGTACTACAGACTCCCTGACTCACACAAATTTCTTTATAAAAACCCTGCTGCTGACCCAGAAACTATTTCCCAGGGTCCCAAAGGGGTAAAGGCTACCACGGCTAAAAATCCAGTTCCCTCTGACAGGGATTCTGGACCATTAGACAGATGGGGGAAGAAAGTTTACACTTCTGCAACATTAGCAGTGAGGGCTTTACATTGCCAGTTTCACATGCTTAAATACCAACAATACTTAATGTCTCAATTAAAACAGAAAATGAGTACTAGTGCAGAACATCTTGACTACAAGGAAATGCAAGATTTATTGCATGCAGCTGAACAAGTGGGAAAACATACTTTGCAATGTGGTTTTGATTCATTAGAGGCTTCTTGTAGAGCAGCAGTTACAGGATCTGTGATTCAAAGGCATGCTTGGTTAAAAGAACAAAGTTTACCAGATCATGTTAAGGCAAAAATATTAGATGCTCCTTTACAGCAAGATATTTTATTTGGTGTTAAGGCAGAGGAGGTATTAAAGAAAATGGAAGATAAGGCAAAATCTATACAAACAGTAAAGGATTTCTTACAGGTATAGCCACCTCGATTTAGCAGAAATTGGCCTTCAAAAAATTGGTCCTTTCCAGTGTCAGGCCACAAAGAGGCAGATACAGATGCCTAAGAGGCAGATCTCGGCCCCAAGGCTCTTACAGACCAAGACAGTGGGGTGCTTCAACCCCAAAAGGAGGTGAGGACAAGTCACAACCTTACAGGAAACAGTCCCAATGACTTCCCCCTTCCAATGCCAAGCTCTTCCCTTTTGGCAGCTCCCTTAGGGGGAAAACTAGCACTTTTTTCACAAAATTGGCAATCACCCAAGACAAATGGGTTCTGAATATTGTGTCTCAAGGTTACAGGTTCCACTTTCACACTTTACCAAGGCTAAAAGGAATGCCAGACCTGCCACAAAATCAATGGGCAGAGGCACAAAAGCAAATTACAGCCCTCATGGACATGAGAGCTATTCAAAAAGTGCCACAGCAGGAACAAGGACAAGGATTTTACTCAAGACTCTTCCTGGTCCCCAGAAAGGGCAAAGCCTGGAGACCCATATTAGACCTTTCTACTCTAAATACTTACCTGGATGTTCCGAAATTCAAAATGTTGACACTACAGCAGCTACTTCCCATGTTGGGCAAGAAGGCTTGGCTTGTTACTTTGGACCTCAAAGAGGCATACCCGCATGTCCCTATCAGACAAAATTGCAGAAGATACCTCAGATTCATAGCTGCTTCAATGCACTACCAATTCTCTGCACTGCCCTTTGGCTTATCTACTGTGCCCAGGGTCTTCACAAAGTGCCTGGCACCAGTAATTGCATTTTGCAGACAAAAGGGAATTCAAATATATCCATACCTGGACGACTGCCTTATTGAAGAAGAGAGCAAGGACATTCTTCTAAAGCATCTGACGTTTGTAAAAAGGTTGCTAATTTGCCCTAGGGTACACAGTAAATGAAAAGAAGTCAAAACTAGTGCCCTCACAAGAGATAATATTCCTGGGTGCCAGCTTAAATACAATGGCCCAGACGGCTTATCTCACGCCAGACAAACAAGGACAACTGACTCAATATTTTCAGTTGATGGCAACAAAGTCCCAACTCCCTGCAAGAAAAATTCTGCAGGCCTTAGGATTCATGGCATCCTGCGTACTACTAATTCCATATGCCAGACTGCTTATGAGGAAATTACAATGGTACCTAAAAAGTGTTTGGACTCAACACTCTCACAGTTTGGAAACAGTAATACCACTAATACCCTTCCTACAACAGGAGTTTCGATGGTGGGCACAGACATGTCACCTCAACAAGGGTCAGCCTTTCACTCTACCCACAGCCAGGCAGACTTTAACAACAGATGTTTTGGATTACGCCTGGAGAGCACACATGGCAGGAAAATGCATTCAGGGCAAGTGGACCACAGACCAAATGCATCTTCACATCAATCAAAAAGAGATGTTGGCTGTACAAAATGCCCTAACAGCTTTCAAGGACCTTCTGCATCCAGGACAATTATTATTAAAGACAGACAACACCACAGTAATGTGGTACATAAACAAGCAAGGGGGCACTCATTCTTACCCCCTATGCAGACAAGCCATGACCTTGTGGAACACAGCTCTAACCTATCAAGTTCATCTGCAAGCACAATTCCTGCCAGGAAAGAAAAATACTCTGGCAGACGACTTAAGCAGGAACATCATGGATCCACACGAGTGGAAACTAAATCCACAAGTCTTCAGCATGATAATGCAAAAATGGGGGTGCCCAGACATAGATCTTTTTGCCTCCACACTGAATTGCCAACTACAAAAATTCTGCACAAGGACTTATCATACACAAGCATAGAAAGTGGATGTTCTTTCGTTCAGCTGGAAAAACCTGAAAGTTTATGCCTTCCCACCACTGCCTCTCCTTTCAACGGTACTCCTAAAAGCCAGACAAGAAAAACCACAGATGATCCTGATTGCTCCAGACTGGCCACGTCAGCACTGGTACCCAGTCTTAAAGAACTTAGCTCAAGGACCACCATGGATTTTACCTCAAATTCCACACCTTCTGACTCAACAAAACAATCAGATCCTGCACAGTCAGCTCAAAACCTTAAACCTGGCTGCATGGCAGATTCATTAGTCAAACAGACAACACCTCTCTCTAAAGCTGTTATGGATGTCATTTTGGAGGCCAGGAGGCCTAGCACTAGGAAATCTTATTCAGAAAAGTGGAAGAGATTCTGTGCCTGGAACCAGGCTCAAAGCTTTGACCCTCTTGTCCCGAACATTCCTCAGATACTACAATACTTAACTGAGATGCTGGACAAAGGACTATCCTTCTCATCCATTAAGATCCACGCCTCTGTCATCTCGGCTCATTACAACACAGACCCTCCTATTCTCTCTCGTCCATTGCTAAAGCAGTACCTCAGAGGGGCTAAAAACATAAGACCGCCCTGGAGAGCACCAACACCTACTTGGGACCTCAATTTTGTCATGGAAAAACTCACTTTACCTCCTTTTGAGCCAGACAATTCAGTAGAATTAAAATATGTATCATGGAAAACTGCTCTGCTTCTGGCAATAACTTCAGCACGAAGAGTCTCAGAGTTACAGGAACTAATGGCAGTGGAGCCTTTCATCATTTTTCACCAAGACAGGGTTTCTTTAAGAACAAATCCTTCCTTTATGCCAAAGGTGGTATCCAGTGTGGCTCTTAACCAAGCTATTCACTTTCCAACCTTATCCAAATCCCCAGAATAAAGGGGAGAGACCTCTGCATTCCTTGGACATACACAGACAATTACGTTTCTACTTGGACAAAACAAAAGCTTTCAGAAAAACTGAGCAATTGTTTGTAGCATATGCTGCAGGATCACAGGGAAAGGTTATTTCAAAGCAGACCATTTCAAAGTGGATAGGACACTGTATCCGGTTCTGCTACACACAGCATGGGAAACCTGTACCTAGTAACATTAGACCACATTCCACCAGGGCAACTGCCACTTCTACTGCCTACCTTAGAGGAGTACCTACCAAAGATATCTTGGAAGCTGCAACTTGGGAGTTCAGTGCATACCTTTACCAAGCATTACCATTTGCCTCTTTATTCTAAATCCAGAGCTGGCTTTGCCACTGCAGTGCTGCAGGGCCTCATAGCCACACCAAATCCTCTATAGAACCAGCCACCCTGACTCAGCTTTGGGATTCAACCCAAGTGTAATGACTGCAGCAGTGAAACACGATGAACATAGTACAGTTTTGTACCTACCATAAATGTAGATGTTCGAGTGTCTTCACTGCTGCAGTCCAGGTTACCCACCCGCCATCCCCTCTTTCTTAGCTGGGACTTATCTATACTTCTCAACCCTATACTACCTATGTGGTGTATTTGCTGGTTACTGAAGGTTTTATTTTTTATGTTATTGTATGTTTTATTAGCAATATGTATTGCCTACCATTTTTGGGGGCACCTGACATCTGGGGCAAGAAAAACTGAAGAAAATGGCGTCGGCTGCATCTTATATACTCCTGGCGCACTGACGTCAGGGAGGAAGCGACAGCAACTGACGCCGGACCAAGACTTTGGAACTCTGGCCGACTGTGGGCCCGCCTGACGGCAGGATAAGTGTAATGATTGTAGCAGTGAAGACACTCGAACATCTACATTTATGGTAGGTACAACACTGTACTTTTCCCTGGATCTCAAAGGTGCTTATCTACACATTCCTATTCATCCCCTTTTCAGGAAGTTTTTACATTTCTCTGTTGCTTCCTGGTATTTTCATGTCTCTGCTTTGCCCTTTGATCTTTGGCCTTTCTACTCCCCCAAGGGTCTTCACATGCTTCGCTGCTGTGACTGCTTTTATGCAGGTTGAGAGGGATACGGGTCTTTCCTTAGCTAGATGACCTGCTCATTCAGGCCTCTTCTTCAGGGAATTTACTTCAACATCTACATTTTCCTCTTTCTCTCCTGTAAAGTTTTGGATTTACTGTTAAGTTTCCAGAAATCATTCCTGACTTCTGCTCAGCATCATGTTCTTCTGGGGTGCAGGTTGCAGACTGTTTCAATGCTGGCATCCCTGCCTCCTCCCAGGGTTTTAACTCTGATGGCTCTCTTTCAATCCCTTCTTCCTCTGGCTTCATTTACAGCCAGGAGGTTTCTGAGGGCTCTGGGTACATGGCTTCCACCAATGCTATGCTTCCTCTGGCCACTGGCCACATGGCAACGCTCCAGTGGTTTCTAAAGTCAGTTTGGCTTCAATATCTTCATCCTTTCGATTTTCTAATCCCTCTTCTTCCATGCCTCAAGCTGAAACTTCAGTGGTAGATTCACCAGTTGTCCCTCAACCTAGATCTTCCTTTTCAACCTCCTGTCCCTTGTCAGGAACTCTTCACAGATGCCTTGGGTGTGGGATGGGGGCCTCTTTTGGTCCTCTGAAAGTGCAGGGCCTTTGGTCTCTTCTACAAAAGAAAGAGCACATCAATGTCAAAGAGATGAGAGCTGCTCTTCATGCTTTTCTTTCCCTTTTTCTTCCAGGGCCCCTCAAGATTCTTACAGACAATACCACAGTGATGTGGTTTATCAACAAGCAAGGGGGGACAAGGTCTTACCTTCCGTGCAGATTAGTCCTTCAGGTTTGGGATCTAGCTATTCAGTATCCGGCGACTCTTCAGGCAGTTTACCTTCCCTTGGATCAGAACATAGTGACAGATTCTCTGAGCAGGTCTGTTAAACAACCTGAAGAGTTGATGCTTCGCAAGGATGTGTTTCTGGACATTGTCCACCAGTGGGGTACTTTTCAAGTAGATCTGTTTGCCTCCCCTCTGAACAGACAACTTTTATTTTGTGCCAGAGTCCCATGTACTGTGGCCTGGAAGGTGGATGCCCTCTCTTTTTCTTGGAAGGGGATGTTTCTTTATGCCTTCCCTCCCCTTCATCTTATTTTGAAGGTCCAGTTCAAGATGAAACAGGATGCTTCAAAAATATTGTTGGTGACTCCCTTTTGGCCCAGACAGCATTGGTTCCCTCTTCTGGATTTAGCCAAGAGCAAACTTCACAAGTTACCTCACAGGGTGACCTACTCGCAGAACACAAATGGGTCTCTTGTCCATCCCCACCCTGTCCACACTTCAGCTGACATTGTGGGAGATAGGGTTTTGATTCCCTTTAGGTATCTTTATTATGAGGACATGCTTCAGGTTCTGCAGGAGGACAGGAAACCCACTACTAGAAAATCTTATTTGTCCAAAGGGAAGAGATTTTCAGTTTGGTGTCTTTCTTGTAACCTGGATCCATTTACTGTGAATCTTCCTTTGGTTCTGTCTTATCTGTGTGACCTACTCAATGCTGGGTTGGCATATTCATTTATTAAAGCCCACCCATCAGCTATCTCTGCTTGTCTGCCTTTGACTACTCCTTTGGCTTCTAGATTTGAGGCCAAACAGTTTCTTAAAGGCGTCCTTCACATTAGGCCTCCCAGGAAGCCTGTCCCCCCTTCCTGGGATCTTAATTTTGTTTTAGAAAAATTGACTGTGGTTCCTTTTGAGCCTGCTGCTTCAGCTTCCTTTACAGTATTGTTCTTGGAAGACCGTTCTTCATTTGGCCCTTATTTCTACCAGATGGGTGGTCGACTCCTAAGCCCTTACGGCTGCTCCTCTTTTTTTAGTTTTTCATAAGGACAAGCTGTCCCTTCACACTAAACCTTCTTTTATGCCCAAGGTGGTTAATGAGTTATGTCTTAATAATTCTATTCATTTGCCTACTTTTTCCCTTCTCCGCAATCTGCTAGTTTGTTTTGCACACCTTGGATTTGCATAGACAACTCCGATATTATTTGGATAAGACTAAAGCTTTTTGTAAGTCTGAACAGCTTTTTGTTTCTTTTCATCCTAGGCCTTTAGGTTGGTCTGTTTCCAAGCAAACCATTTCTTCTTGGATATTTAAGGCCATTTCTTTTTGCTATTCATTTTCATGGGAAGAGCCTTCCTTCTTCTGTTAAGGCTCATTCTACTAGGGCTGTGACTTCTTCTGGTGCTTTTTTTTAAGGGTTTGGATACTAATCCTATTCTTGAGGCTTCTCTGCATACCTTTGCCAAGCGCTATAAATTGGATGTGATTTCTAGGGCCAGATCTGGTTTTTGCCAGAATCATTCCCAATGTCTTCCTAGAGGGTTCTGCTGGCCCTTCCTCCTCCCAGTCTTCTTCTTGAGCTGTACTTGCTCTATTGTAAAGAATACTGCAACAGTGAAGAGAGGGACATAGCACAGTCATGTAAAATCTTACCATAACAGAAGTCGTCCTTCTCTTCACAGTTGCAGTATTTGCTCCCTCCCCCCTCCCCTGGTCCTTTTTCCTTCTGGATGTGCCTGTTACCTGCTGATATCCTTAGACTGTCATTCCTTTTCAGTTTTGAGGATGGTAAGTGTGGATGTCACCTTTATGCTCTGTGCAGTGAGCTTACGTCTGACGTACTCCATACCCATTACAACCTAATGGCTTTGGTATACAAGCCGGACATCAGGCTCCACTAGGCAGGGGATCCCTATTGTAAAGAATATTGCAACAGTGAAGAGAAGGACACCTACTGTTATGGTAAGAATTTACACAACTGTGCTTTACCTTGAGAGAATTTATTTACTTGTATTGCAAAATGAGCAAGAAGGAAATCTGCTGATTTCTGTAATAGCAGTAGAAATCAAAGCTCAAATAAGTCTGGTAAGTCACCGGAGGATGACTGATGGTGTAATAGCGGAGTTACAGAAATTAAGGGGCTAAACTCTAAAAGATGTCTGAATGTTATTTTATCAAGTATTGGAGGGGAAAATCATTCCTCTGTCCTGGAAGCAAGCAATTTTATTCATTCTCCCAGAAGAGAGGAAGATCCAGTGTACCTTTCCTCTTACAGACTGATCTGTCTTTTTAAGTATGATTTCAAAATATTTATGGAAATATTGGCATCAAGGGTGTCACAGTAGTTAATGGAATCGGGATCATAAAACGTTTTTATGAGGTAAACCTTGACATTGTGGTCAAAATTACCATGGAAGAAGAGAAGACTAGGAAGAGAGGAAACCCATTGCTAGTTGAAAGTATTGATGCAGAAAAGGTTTTTTCACAGAGTCTTTTTGAATTCCTGGGAGAGGTAATGAATAGGTATTGACCTGATGATGTGTCTTCTATCCATACCTCAGTGGTTGGGTCCCACATCCGACCTTAGCAACTCTAGACTTTGGATCCAAAGCTAAGGCTCCACCCCTTACCCATAATCCTGCCTACTCTTGAAATTACCTCCGATCTTTGTTGCTAGTTCGATTAAGATGTGGTGTTCACTCCTCAGGCTTGCCTTTGGTAAGTACTGATCTTTTGATATTTTTTGTATACCTTTGAGGTTTTTTAACCTTTATAGTCTTGTTAGGATTTAGTTTCTTTTCATCCCCTTACTTTATTGTTAGCTGCTAAGTTAGAGTTTGTCTCTCTCTCTCTGGTACCATTTTTAGATCTTTCTGTCAGTTGGAAGTTTTATCTGGTGGTGTTATTTAGGTTTTAGGGTTTTTAGTAGTTACTGTAACTGACAGCATAAATATTTAGCTGTGTGATGTGTTTTTTTTTCTCTTTATTTAGTGTTTGTGGTGACTAGAAATTTTTTCTTATATGGTAGCCAACAAACCATCAGGTTTCAAAAAATATGTGGCCTGTGGCCACAGAATACCAAAATTAGGACTCGCACACCAAGTGTCTGCATTGTTTTGGAGCTACCCACCTTTACAAACGGTGCTCCATCTGCACTGCTTTTGGTCTGTGAGCCGTTGCAGAGCGCAGGAAAAAACTCATTCTGAGGGAACTTCTCCCCATCCCTGCAGGAGATTTGTCTTTTACTCATTCTTCTGCATCTGGAGCTTTCTCCTCTGTTAAGAAGTCTTCTGACAGACATAAAGGGAGAAAATAGGTGATAAGACAGTAGAAGCTGAAGAGTTCAGGAAGCTTTCTCTGGACCGTTCCTCATTTTCTGCTGTTTCTTTGGCTCAGGCTCATGAAATTCTGAAATCTTTGGATCTGATCCCCATATTGGAGCTGCTAGCTGTTGGATCTAATACACCTCTGGTACCAGAGTCTAGGTTCTCTCTGAGCCCATTTCCCAAGGCTGTTTTTTCCTTCATTATAGGGAGGATATTTCACCAGGCTTGTAGGTCCCCGTCTGTAGCCTCTTCATTTTGGTCAGTTCAGTCTACCAGAAGCCTTTCTGAAGGAGACATGGATAGGATGATGACATTCCTCAGGACCCAAATTCATTTGGAGGTTCTCCTGGCTCCAACCACTGTCAGAGCTGTGAACTTAGATCCTTCCCTTATGGCCTTATCCCATTATTTCTCCTACCCCAATCTGCCTTCTGGGCTTGGGAATTGTGGCTCTGAGTGCTATCCAGGGCTTATCCTTGTTGGATCTAAAGATCTGGCCATCTTATGCTCCAAATGTTTCCTTTGATCCAGCCATCTCTTAGTGGCTTGGATCCAGAAAGATCTCTGGGCTGAAACGTCTGCACCAGGTCTGGGGAGGACTGGGTCATCTCTGACGTTTCCAGAGCCATCTCTTCCTCTTGGAGCCTTGAAGCTAGCAGTTTGTCACAAGCACTTACTTTAGAGGCTGATTGAGTTGGATACCAGGATCAGCCTGCAGTGGCAGGGTCAGCTTCATCTGCGATGGTTTTGGGTTTGACCTCTGTGTTTGAAGCCATCGAGACAGTACTCTCCCTGTCTGATGAGAGGACTTCTTTTCCTCACTTGGCTCCATCGGTCCCTTATTGAGCCTTTGGGTCCTGATCCTACTCTTGTTGGGACAGGCGGCCTTGTCAAACAACAAGGCAGTCCTTCACGTTTCCCATTCTTGTTATCACCAGAACATGTCACCATAAAGGTTCCTCGGAAGCATGCACTCATGCAAGATGAGGTATGTTGACGTCCCCCAAAAAGAGTCTTTAATCAGTGACAGTGACTTTGAGGGAGGGGGGGGGTCTTCCAGATTCTCCAATGAAGATGGCGCATTTGGAGAGATCCTTGAACTTTTGAGACAGAAAGGTGGATGGTCCTCTGAAGCCTCCTTCCAGGAGGATTCATTTTTGTCTTGAAGCCTTTGGGTCTGGCCCGGCCACATTTTGAGTGAACCTTCCTGAGGATAAGGTGGTTGACCTTATCTCAGAGCGGGCACGGAAGGAACTGAATGTGGCTAAACCAGTTCCACGTAAGCCAGATACATTCTTTTCATCACCCAAACATTGCCTGCATTGGAGCAAGATTCCTGCTGTCTATTCCATTGTGGTCTCAGTGACCACCAAAATGGAGCTTGCCAAAGGAAGGTCTTCAGTGCCCCCCCAGTGGAGAGTCCTGGGTGCTGGACAGATTAGGGAAGCAAGTTTATGTTGCAGCAACTTTTGGACTGAGAGTGCTGAACTATATTATATATGTGACATAATTCCAAAGGGATTTGAAAAAGGAGCTTTACAAATCTCTCTCTCAGGGTCTTTCTCTGCAGAGGACAAGAAAACTGTGGTCTTGCAGCTGGCCACTCTTCAGTCCCTTTCGGATATGTTATGTGCCTGATTTCAAAAGTGATTGCGGGCACTTTGAGAACTGCATGCACTGGTGTAACCATAAGGAGATGTGCCTGGATGCACTTGTGACTTTGCAGAGCACTTAAAGGCAGCCTTTGTCAATGCGCCCAGTGATGGCTCGACACTCTTTAAGCCTAAAGTCAAAGATATTTTGTCCAGAAGTAAGTAAGTTGGGAAAACCCTTTCTGTTGTGGGAATACGGTTCTCAACCCCTCAGAGGGAGGGAAGAAGCTATTGTTCTAAAAGTCTCGAGGTTCTCCCCTGAAACTTCTAGGGATAGATCCCCTGAGGCAAAGGGGGGAATTCTAATGGTGGACGTTAGACTCACAGCAGAGGTGGCCCACAAGATCAAGTGTTCCAGGTCCATTCTCCATGAGACCTTGCCAGTGTTCCTGAATGGCTGTCCAGCTGCCTTACTTTGGTGACAGTTGTGGAGGTGTTTATCTCCAAACCCCAAGGCCTGGATGTCTGCCATCCAGGGCACATGGATGCAGAAGATCATAACTAGAGGCTATTCAATTCCTTCACTGTTTCATCCCCCCAACCCCAGAGAAGTTCCCCATTGTTCCACCCTCCCAAAGAAAAGCAGCACATTTTTAGAAATAAAAAAAGCTGCTGTACAAGCAAGTCATCCAGGAGGTTCCAACAGACAAACATGAATCCAGATCTTACTCAAAATTCTTTTTGGTGCCAAAAAAACAAGAATGGTGACCTCAGCCATCTCAGTCTGTATGTCAAACAGCTAAGGTTCTGGATGGTCACGGTACAGTCCAGTCTTCCATTATTGAGAAAGGATCACTGGATGGTACTGTATAGAGCTTCCGGATGTGTAGTACCACATCAAGATGTACATGCACACCAGAAGGTTTTTCTTCTGGCTGGCAGCCAGTCATTTACCGTTCACGGTATTGCTCTTTGGTCTCACCACAGCCCCCCCAGGAGTTCACCAAGTGTATGGTAGTAGTCACAGCTCATCTTCGACACCTAAAGGTTCCAGTTGTTCCCATATGTGGATGACTAGCTCATTTCAGCCCCCATTAGGAATCTTCGCATCCACACCAGGAACTCCTTCCTCCATCTTTGTACCCAACTAGACATTATGGCCAACTCGACCAAGTCCAAGTTTCTCCCTGTTCAGACAATAGAATTCATAGGAGCTCACCTGGTTACACTGTGCCGAATAGCAAGACTTCCAGAGATCAGGCTGGCCACCCTCCACAGACAGGCATTAGAAGTTCTTTCTTGCCAGAAGCCACCAACAAGACTGATTCTACACCCTCCAGGATCTATGGCTGCTTTCATTACTCTGGTTCCTCTAGCCAGATGTCACATAAGAGTTCTTCAGTGGACATTTTCATTGCAGTGTCCATCAGACAGCAACTCATGAATTTCCAAATACTTATCACAAACATCTCCAAAATGCATTTACTCTGGTGGCTCAAGTCCTGGAAGGTCCTCCATTGTTGCCCCTTTGTTCCTCCTCCTCCACAGGCCACTCTGAGTATGGACACCTCCCAGCAGGGGGGGGCTCACTTCATGGGACTGACTGTAAAAGGCACATGGTCTCATTCCGAGCACAGCCTTCATATCAACATACTGGAGATGAGAAGCAGCCCTCCTAGCATTGCAGGCCTTCCAGGGTTTCCTCCATCTAGGACTAATATCTATTCTGATGAAAAAACATGTCGGTAGTCTGGTGCATCAATAAGCAGGGGAACTCTCTCCTATCTGCTATGTTGAGAAGCAATGAGAGTTGGGGATGAGTGACATTTTCCTTCTGCTTTCAGGTAGCAATGCACATCCTGTGGAAATCCAGTGTTTTAGTAGAGAGGTTGAACAGGTCCATCGTTCTACCTCATGAGTGTTCCCTCACTCCAGTGGTGGCAGAGCAGATTTTCTGACACTGAGGTTGACTGTGCTGTGATTTCTTTGCCTCCCTCACAAAACACAGTGCAGCATGTACTTTGCCCTGCAGGAGGGGTGTCATGGAAAGATGCTGTGAACCACATTTTCCACCCCTTTCCTATATGCCTTTCCTTCTGATTCTCTTATCCTGAAATTCCTGCAGAAAGTCTGTGTGAGGAAGGTCACAGTCATCCTCATTCTTCCTTTCTGGTCTTGACAGGTGTGGTTTCCTTTCCTCTGGCCTCATCTTATAGACCCTCCATGGGTACTGAATCCCATTCCAGATCTCATCTAGACATTCAAGCCCTCAAGTTAACCACTTGTTTTTTCCACTTTCAGTAATGGCTAGTCTGGCCAGGCTTTCCTCACAAGTAATTCATATTCTTGCTTCATCCTAAAGTCCATCCACCAGAAAAATGTACAAAAGCAAGTGGAAAAGGTTTTCTAGTTGGGCAGCCCATAGAAATCCAGACTATTTTTCTGTTCCTCTTCCAGCCATTTTAGATTTTCTGGCTTCTTTTGTTTACAGCAGGCCAGCTACTTTACTTTTAAAATCCACCTAGTAGCTATTTCTAGTTTTCCTATCAGAGAAAATTAATCTTCTGTCATTTCCCTTAAATTATCCAAGGCCTTCTTGTGGGGTGTTTTCCTTTTCAGACCTCCCTTAAGGGATCCTACTCCTCCTTGGGATATCATCATTCTTTTAGAGACTTTAATTAGACTTCCTTTTGAACCCACAGCCAAGGTGGACCATTTTTTTCTGGCCTCCGAGAGTAGCAGAACTGCAAGCCTTTTCTTGCAAACCTCCTGACCTGGTCTTTTATAAGGATAGAATGTCTGTATGAACTAACCCATCCTTCATTCCAAAGGTAGCTGCAGAGACCTCACTAAATCAGTATATCAGTCTTCAAGTTTCTTTCCTAATTTTGCCAAAAAAAGGGATTAATTTCTGCATTTGTTGGATTTTCATGGTCCGCTCTGTTTCTTTCATCGTACAAAAAAAATTAGAACGTCTGATCAGTTTTTCTCTTGCTCAGTAGCTAAACTTGGAAAGAGGGGCTCTAAAATCACACTTTCTAGATGGTTATCTGACTGCATGCTGTATCTATACAGAGAGAAGGGAGCAATCTTATCCAAACCCGTCCCTTAAGGCTCACTGAAGTAAATCTGTGGCTACTTCTACCTCCTTCTTTTCAAGAGTTTCCATTGATGATATTTGCACTGCACCCACTTGATCTAGTGTCTTTACTTTCATTTCTCATTACAAATTGGATCTACACTCCAGAGATAGTGCTGCTTTTGGTTCAGCCATCCTCCATAATATTCTGAGCTGGGGACTCTGTCCCAACTGTTGATGCACAGATGGAAGAGGCAACATCAGATGTATACTTAACATAATGATAGATCTGTGTTGTCTGCTTCTGTCCTTCCCTAACCTCCTTCCATGTTCCCTTGTTTTTTGGTTTCTGGCATGACCTGCTTTTTCCTGGATCTGTTCATATGCTCTTCAAGCTCCAGAACTGGTTATGAGCTAATGTACTAAATTTATGAATTCTGGTTCCTAAGGAAGAGGATTCTTTGTCAGTTAATTGGTGCCTTTGCAAACTCAATCTGGGAGAACTCCAGGG
The DNA here is from genome assembly GCF_019279795.1 of Protopterus annectens. Lineage (NCBI taxonomy): Eukaryota > Metazoa > Chordata > Ceratodontiformes > Protopteridae > Protopterus > Protopterus annectens. Next base: position 1,088,043,730 of record NC_056743.1, on the reverse strand, counting down.
GCAGGAAGGGATTGTGAGTCAGGGGAGAAGCCTGAGGTTTGGATCCAAAGACTCGAGTGGCCAAAGTCAGATGCAGTGTTGGATATTGAGACCCAACGTTTGAGGAAGGATGGACGCAGACAACACAAATCATTTGCTGTCATCTGCAAAAGGCCCTTCTGTAAAAGTTAAAATAAGAGAATGTTTCTGAAGTCCCTTTTTCTTGTATAGATGGATATGTCCAGGCTTTCTAGTATCGCCACTTCTTTTTGCTATTTAGTTTGTCTTTGGTGTCCTGAATTAACACATCCCAGATTCAGTGTTATAATTGATTTACTGGTCAGATTAAAATAGTTCTGTTCTGTTTATAGATTGTGTTTCTTTAAGTAAAACAGAACAGATGCGCCTGTATTATTTCAGACAGAGAACTTAAAAATTTGTAAGGCTGTAAAATATATGACACTAAAGCTAAAGCATTAGAGTTTAATTATCCTTCTACCCACACTGTGGTACAAGATTATCCACCTGTATGGAAACGCACAAGATCAAAATATCTAGGGATCTGGATGACCAACTGTGCATCCAAGTGATTGAGTGAGCCATGGAATGAGGTAAAAATATAAGATGGATGCTTATTTTAATGGACCTGGACTATAAACTACAGCATTATTAAGATGCTTTTGGTTCCCTTGATAATTTACTTAGGATGAGCATTCTTAGTTCATCCCCCACCCCCACCTTCAGAAGAGAAACATGTAGTGCTAGGAAAAAATAATCTAATAATTTGTATGGTAAGGGAAGTAAGAGTCGCTTGGGGTAAATTGCACTATTCATTTTCATGGGTGGACTGGATGTTCTGAATTTGCAAGATTACTGCTTATACAGTCCAGGTGGTTTGAGGATTAGGGGAAAGAACATGAAGAAGTTTAGATTTTTTTGCATGGGAGTGTGTGCATAGATACTACGTAGATACTGAATGGACAGAAATATTCAGATGGACTAATAGTCTATGTTGAAGATGTGCAGAAGGGGAAGTAGAGAATTGGGATCACATTTTTAATATACATGTTGAATTAACACACTTTTTATATTATGCCAGTGGTGTTATATTTACTTAAAGAAGTATTTTCAGATTGCACTAACAAAAGGACTGCTTTTCTGTTTTTGTTTAAATCACAGCTGTGTCATTCATTGATGCCTCAAAAACAGCAAAAGACACTGTTGAGCCTGATATTGATGTCAGCTAAAAAAAACAATAACATAGTTGTGGAAATCCAGAATGCTCATCTGGGTGGTGTTGCAAGTAACTGAAGTTTTAGATATGAAGAGTAAAACTGTAGTCTTGTCAACAATACCTTAACAGTGCCATTGCTATAATGTAAAGATAAACAGTATAAGAAATAGAATGACAAGTATAATGATATCTATTTGTCTGTTTTTTTCCATTCTTCATATAATAATTTTTGCATCTATATGAGATATTTAACTTTTGATGTTTTGTAGTGTATTGTTTGACATCTTGTAAAATATTTTGTGTGAACATTTTCTCTGTACTCCTCCACTGAAAAGAGGCCTGTGTTGGCTTCATTGGACTTTCCCAGTAAACCAGTGCAAATAAACAAATAGAATATTTCTGAGAAGAATATTAGATGTACTATGCTATTTGAAATGATAGCCAGTGAATGAGCTAGGAGACTGGAAAATGTCACAAACAAAGCCAATAATTTCACAATTTGAGTGTCTCATTTTCAGAAAGTCAGATTTGGGATCCCTGTTTTCCATGTAACATGGATAGATAAGGGGGTAGCACTGTGAATGGAGAATCACTTTAAAGACGCATGAAGTGTGGGGAGCCATTGTGATGTACATCAGGTTTACTGTTACAGTCTAGAACCCCACGGTCCTTAAAATTATAATACTGAAACCATAATATCAAAATACCAAAACAATGAAAACCACACCATGTAACTTCTGGACCTGCCCCCTCAAAGTTCCCATGTTAGCACTTGTTTCTGGCTCTGTGCCCTGCAGGGCCATATTAGCACTCTTAGGTTCACAGTAGTAAGGGGATTTGGTATTCAAGATTTTTATACATTGTGGTCTTCAGTGGTTTGGTCTTTTGATGTTATAGTTTCAAGATTATGGGCTTCAAGACTGTGGCAGTAAACTACATTACATCCCATCCATTTTAAATTATTACCTTTTTGTTGCATGTTTTCCAAGTCTGCTTGACATGGAAGATGTGACTTATTGAATAGGAGAGGAGTTTACAGAAAGTGTTTACCGAGCACTTATCTGCTAGTCTGTGATTCTGTCAGGTTAGGGAGCTGCTTGTAGGAGTATAAATATTTACTGAGATGCAATCCTTGTAGAAGGATATTTTGCTTGTTTGCTTTTCTGTTTAATATTGATGTTTTGCCTCTTGAAATTGCTTCCCATGTGGTGGTCTTTGAGCAGAGTGACACTTAACTGGAGAGAAAAGTCTAAAATAGGGTCAAGAGCAAAAACTCAGTATACCACTGCTAGTTTGCTGGATAATAAAATTACAGGTTTTTGTGACCATAATAACAACAGTTTCCTTAACATTCAGTGAGATATGACATACTGAAAAGCTTGCTATACTGCGTCATAGCTGGCATGTGTATGTTTTGTAGGCAAGAAGGCAAGCATGTGTGGTAATGGGTCTTTTATTATTAAGAACACAATTTTAAATGTTTAAGGTAACTGGAAATGCATCTCACGCTGAAGTGCTACAGTTTACCGTAGAGACTGCCCATGGTACTGCCATTTGCAAATTTATTTCAGCTCAGTCTTTAATACTACAGGAGAAAGGGAAGAAAGGGCTGCTGGAATCCATCACAGCAGCAATGGGGGGGGGGGGGCTATTACTGCTTGTTGATTCCTATAATGCAGCTTGTGGACTGGGGTATACCCGTGACTCTGGAAGGAACAGTTATCTTGTAGTTTTTGCAGGGAAAAGTTGACAGATGCTTCAGTCCATCAAGGAGGGTATGTTGTGAGCCTGGTACTTTTTAATTGGGGGGGGGCAGTGTAAGAAGTCACAGTCTGTGAAACTCTGTATTCATTGTGCCTCAGATGGTCAGAATTTAAAATAAGAATATGTCTCAGTCTTGCCTTAACAGGGAGTGTTCATCAAGAAGAGTGAAAGAGAAGGGTATGCTTCTGAAAGGAAATGTAGTGGGGACACACGTAGACGGTAGTCTAGCCTTAGACCATCATGTATCGATGGTAATAAAGAAATTATTCTGTGTTGTGCAACTTATAAACAAAATTATGACATTTAAGGTTGCACTGTATTCGGCACTCATTAGCATTGCGTACAGTGCCCCTGTGGTAAGTACCTAACCAAGCACATCCAACAACCGGAACATCTGCAGAGGTTCCTCACTAAAAGAATACGGAATACAAATGACATGTCCTGTGCAGACTGCCTCAAAGCCCTGTCCCTGTATTCTGTCTTCAGCAGGCTGTTGAGGGGAGATCTATGCATGGCATACAGGGCATTATCAGACCCCATTCTGAAGGACCATCTACATATTAGCAAAATAAACAGCATCAGAGTTACCCATTCTAAAGACTTAAACCTTGTTTGTGATGTAAATAGGACCTGCTGGAGGGACAGGTATGTATCCCAGAGACTACCCCTTTTCTGGAACAGACACCCCAATCCATGTGAAGCAGAGTTCCTCCCTAACCCAATTCAAGTGTAACTTGGACAATTGCATGGGTATCTGAAAATTCATCCTTGGTTTGACACCTGTGTCTCTAATGGACACAGGCAGCCATGTCCCAGAACCCTGCTTGTAAATGTTTCATTCCCCAAGCCCCTGCTTAAAAAGGGTACCAGAAATTTTTAGAGGATTGAGATGCATAGCTACGCTTAAAAAGGCCCAGTGGTCATTAGCCTAGTACACACCTATGAACCTGTGGGCAGTATTCTTCTTGGTTCATAGAATGTAGGGAGCACTGCTGCTGGTAGAGTCTGATGTCTAGCCTGATTTTCAGGGCTAAGAACCCTTGCTATGTAGCCAGGCTGACATTGCCTTACCTCAGACATCCTCACAAATTTGGTATAGAAGTATTCCCTCCTGGCACCATCTTCACTTCTTTCTTGCTGCATGTTTGTTTCAAGCAAATGTCCTGTAGTGTGGCATAATTTCAGGCCTGTAACTTGTACTGAAAGTTAAGTACCCCAGTGGGGACTTATTTTTTTCCTTCCTATTCTTATGCTGTGCCTTGACTCTGTTTGTTTTTTTTTTTTTTTTTTTTTTTTTTTTTGCATATGTCCAGGAATGGCCTTCTGTACACAGAGGTGTGGGCTATAACCACAACTATAAAAAAATATCAGATGATGTGATGCCCGTGGCCTGGTCCAGCAATCAAGGAGCCTCAATCCTCACCACTAACACCAGTAAGGGGCGTCTCATATAGGAGGAAAGGATAAAAAATACACACAGAAAAGTGCAATTTCCCTTAAGAACACACAGAGATCACAGTCAGTCCAGGGCTGGTCGCTCCCTTGCTCTCCAGGTCCCCAATAAGACTCCCCACTGGCACAGCTATAGGGTCCATATCTCAGCCTAGTGGGCAAGCTAAAACCTCCAGCAACCTCTCTGTCCAACTAGTGCTTGGTGTCCCTGCCCAAGTAGCTCACACACACACACACACACACACACACACATACACTTTGAGAAGAGTTTATACAACTACACAGACACTCCTGGGGAAGGCTGGCACAGGTTCTCCAACTGTGCCCCTTTTACCCAGACTATGTGATGGAAATCACTGCCACCACCCAGCTAATATTTATCAGCTACTCAAAGGCACTTAAAAGGGTGTTCAATTATTACTGTGCAATATTGTTATCCAATTGGTAGTGTAGCCCAGGGCTAAAGCTATTAGAGTGGCTTTGTACAATTTTACCAAAGGCATGCAAATACTCAAAAGAGCTTAAATTATCCCCACAAAAACAGCCACAGTTGAAAGGGTTTAAAAATATTTAATAACATAGTCAAAACACAAGATAATACTTTTTACTACACAGTGCTAGTCAAGAGTTCAGCGATCACAGATAAATACTTAAAATAATTCAGTAGTACAGTTCTGACGTCACAGAAAAACACTTAGTCTAATCGTTCTAGTTTCTAGCTATTTCTAAGAGAAAACACAAATCTAAGATAAACTTACATATAGAGCAAGACAGTGCTGTGAGTTGGATGGTCAAGACAAAAATGCTTGATGCTCTCTGATTCTTTCTGTTTTTAAAATCACATTCCTGGTTCACATTACATCATTCTTCACACTTCCCTGGGTTCCCAGGCTAACAGAAACTACATTTACATTCTACACCTTTGGGCAGAAACCAGAGCAATAAAGGACATTTATGCATGCAAATTCTGGCCATTAACTCTTGGCCTTAAAACAATAGCAAGAATTCCTTCGTCTAGACTGGCCAAAGCCAACTCCAAAGATCAAAGACAGTCATAAAATGCTTGACTTAGCTTCCTTACAGCAGAGTGCACTGTTGTTACATTTTTTTTTCAGTTCCACATGTAACACTGTTTTTTTTCCATTTAAGACAATTAGCCTGTGACTTACATTAATATTTACAAATGCAGAATTATCTATAAAATTCTATTTGACTAGGTTGGTAGCCTTCACAGATGTGTCTGGAAACACCAAATTCCCTACAAAGAATTTCACTCCTAGAGTATCTTTTGTCTTTCCCAGAACAAAACATTGATAATTGCAGTATTGGCCTGAGGTTTTATTGGAAGACCATTAAGATGTATAAAGCCATGTCCAACCCGGAATTAATGGACATGCTGCACCTCAGAAAATCCAAATCCCATCGAGCTATGAGCTAGAGAGACTTGAACCTCAGCACTGAAATAAATAGGACATGCTGGAGGGACAGATTCATAACCCAGCGGCTCCCTTCACTCTGGAATAAAATCCCAGTCCAGGTTAGGCAGAGTCCCTCATTGACTCTCTTCAAGAAGAATCTTGATGAGTGGATGGGAGATCGTAGGTTTACCCCGGGTATCACTTCTGTGTCACTGTTAGACAGAGGCACAGTATACTAACCTCGAAAAAGGGCATAGCAAAATTAATTTAAAATGGGTGGCGAAAGCCAAACACACTCTGGCTAGGCTTATAAATGCCCTAGGGCAGATAGCCTAGTATGAACCTATGAACCTATAAGAGAAGGCAGGAAGCTATCCAGAAATACCATGCCAAACAGAGGCTTGTGACATTGTTGAAGTCTTTCACCTTGTCTGCAGATTTGATGCAGCAGCGTGACACACATCCATCTTAAAAAGAAGAAAGAGAAAGCACATCCTCAGAGAGAGACAGACAAGAAAGAGAAGCACATTCTCATATTAATATATGTGTGTGTATATATATATATATATGTATGCATATATATATATATATATATATATATATATATATATATATATATATATATAATTTGTATATGCGTGTGTGTGTTTGTGTGTGTGTGTGTGTGTATGTATATATATATATATATATATATATATGTGTATGTGTGTGCGTGTGTGTATGTATGTATGTATATATATATATATATATATATATATATATATATATATATATATATATATATATGCATACATACATACATACAACCTGTGTTCTGAGAGACTGCCTTACATATTATCTGCAATTATACAGAGCTGAGTATATATTTTTTTTGGTTATAGAGTTTAATTGTTGCTTAGATCTGTGTTGAAACTGTTGTCTCACTGTTCTGAGAGACTGATCGGCAAATATACAGAGCTGAGAATATTTTTTTGGTTTTAAAGTTTGTGCTATTAGCTTTTGCTTAGATCTCTGTTGAAACTGTATTGTCTCACCCACCCTCCCCATTCCACCCTCCCTATTTTTGGTTTGTAGTTTAAATTTGGTGGCTTTTGCAGTTGCCCGCCCCACTGTAGATTTGATCTGGGACACTCCCCCGTCCCATCTCTTTACCACATTCTAACTAATGAACTCTTTCTTCACATGCTTTTAGTCCTTTTTAATTTAATTGCATTTTTTAAACTGTGTTTGGTCTAATATTGCTGCATACCCAAGTGTGCTAGCTTGCACTGCATGTGAATTTTTTGCTACTGTTTTTGTTTTTGCTACTTTTCTGTAAAAGAAAAGAAAAACTGTAAGCCTGTTTCCTACCTTTCCTGTAACTAGTGTTCCAGATACAGACTTGCTGTATCTAGGACTATATGTAAGCTTCTGAGTCCCCCAAGCCTTTCTGTGTTGGAGGGAAGCCTTCTAGCTCATCAGTGGGAGTGGTAAGCACTAGGTAACCTGTCTGCCACATAAGTAGTGGTTCTGGCCCAGAATTTGTAGTTATCGGCCGTTTGGGCAATCTCTTCCATCTATCTCAACTTTCTGATTTGAAAGCCTGTATTTGCACTTGTTTCTGTCCTGTAACTCATCTAGTGCAGATACAGATTCTTAGTTTTAGCACTTAAATTTGCTTGTTTATGCTCAGCACTTGTTCAGAACTTGTAAGCACTAAATAAGCTACTAATTACTATAGCACTCTATCTTCCTCATTACCTAGAGGAAAACAGTTTTTGTACTTACTTTTCTCACTTATCTAGAGGAAAAACCCTGCAACTCTCTTTTTGTGCAGTCTTGCGCACAGAGCAGCATCGGGTAGTTGGGGTATACTATTCCCGGCCCCACAAAGTCTGCACTGTAAATTTCTCTTAGAACTAGGCAAGCCTCAACTCAAGTGCTTCAGATCAGCTGCTCTTATTGCAGCACTTGCAAAATAGAAACCAGCACTTGTCCTAATCTCCTAGACAGCACTATTATTCTCCAAATTTCCTAGACAGCACTATTATAATATAGCATAAGACCCTCGATCGTCCACAGGACTTAAGTTCAATTTACTCTTCAAAGCATGTCCAGAGGTCAGCTTCAGGTGTACTCTCCAGTTCATCTAGTGGAATTGGGCATCCTGAGGCAATGTCACAACTGCCTCATGTATACAGACAACCCTCTCCTTTTACCTCTAGACACAAACACTTGTGAGAGATGCAAATACACAGCCAGACTGGAGGCTATAACTGTAACAGACAGTCGAGGATAAGGGACACACTTGCATCACACCACCTGTCACACATGAATCTCCAAAACAAGCACCGGCAAAACATACACATAAATACACAAAAACATATTCGGAGGCACTAGGTGCCAATCTGAAAAAGAAACAGTGCCCTCCAAAGCAGACAAGCAAGCAACCTGCACCCCCAAACACAAGCCAGAAAACACATAATTCACCTCAGCAGTGTGCCTCACAACAGCCCTTAAGGTAAAACACCATACCTAACACGCTAGTAATAGAAGACTCTATAGTAAGGCACACGGATGTTCCACTCACCAGGCTGAACAAGGAGAAGGTTACTGTCAGCTGCCTGTCGGGTGCTCAGATCCGCCGCATAACACAAGCACTTAGGTCACTCTAGAACAAGTACAAATATGATGCTGTCATTGTACATGTTTGTGTGAGTGATCTAAGACGTACCTCCCTGGACTGCATGAAAAGAGACATTGAGGAGCTCTCTGATCATGTAGCCCAAGCTGGTATGATCCTGACCTTGAGTAGCATACTACCTTCACCTAGAATGATACCACAATACAAAGAAAAAATGATCAATTTCAAGAATTGGCTAAGCTTCTGGTGTCATTCTAAGGGGATCCAGTGTCTGTCTGCCTGGGATGATATGATAGAGAAGCCTCGCTGTTTTGCCAGAGATGGGTTGCACCTGTCACACCTAGGTTTTCGAATACTGACCAAGGCTCTTGCCGTCCCCATAGTGCCTTTTTTAGGCAAGGCTCAAAGGACAAACCAACCACCGTAACCAGCACAGGTAACCAAAAACTAAGGGTAATGCTACTCAACGCCAGAAGTCTCAACCTCAAAATGCACACACTCGAGGCTCTCCTCAGCATGGAGAAAATCAATGTTTGTGCAGTGACAGAAACCTGGTTCAAGGCTCAAGAGAGCACCCCAGCACTGCCAGGTTACAATTCATATCATACCTTCCGGCCTCCGTTACCGGATTGCAGTACAAAGGGCGGAGGTGTATCCATATTCATCAAGGATACCCATATCTCCAGGTTAGTAGCGCAGCATGATGCCCCAGAGATCATCCATGCGCAACTATCAGCAGGCAAAACCACATTTCAAGTGGTAGCTGGTTATAGATCGCCCACCATGTCCCAAGATGCTCACTCTGCATTCCTTGAGACATTGGAAAATATAAAGGTCCTACCCAACACCATAATCTTGGGTGATTTCAACTACCCTGGTATAGACTAGAGGGGGCAACATATTGGATTTAATCATCACAGATATGGGCGCCCACTGTACCACACCTGTTATCACTCCCTCCTTGGTCAGATCCGACCACAAACTGATAACCCTGGACATCCTCACCCCTCCACCTCCCCCAGTCAAAAAAAACCATAGTCAAAAACCTTTCCAAAGAAAACTTCAAACTACTTGCATCCGAAGTGGAAAGCTTCACTATTCCCTTATAGAAGGATAATGATATCCAGGATGCGGAATCCTACACCAAGGCACTCTATATGCATCTTCAGGATTGCATAGACCGTGCTATCCCAAATAAAACCAAGACTCCTTCCTCAAGCAAGAAGAAACCAGTCTGGTGGACCCCGGCCATAAGCAAACTTTACAATAAAAGGAGGAGACTTCTATAAATAAAGGCCAAATCTCAAGTAGAAAAATCATCCCTGATCAGCATTAGTAAGAAATTGAGGGCCCTCATCAAGTCAAGTAAAGCTAATTTTGAAAAGAAAGTTGCCAAGGATGCCAAGGATAACCATAAGGCCTTCTATGGCTACATCAAAAACCTAAATGGCAATGCTCAGGTCTGTTCTGAGCTAGTACAAAATGGAACAAAATACACTGACCCTTCTGACATTGCCAACATCTTGGCTGACAGGTTCAGTGCAAATTTCACCCCCCCACCACCACCACCACCTGCAGGGCCTATTACCATTCCAGGGGATTGTGTAAGTCCAATTATTACTGATACGTTGGTTAACAAGGCTCTATCTAAAGCTAAAAACAGTGCCTCCATGGGACCAGATGGTGTCCCAGGCTGTGCCATACGCGAGCTCCAAAAGGAATTAACCTCACATCTTAATACCCTGTTCAGTCTCAGCCTCTCCACAGGATATGTGCCCAGAGAATGGTGCACGGCAACGGTGGTCCTGCTACACAAGGGTGGGGCCACAACTGACCCTGGGAATTACCGACCAATAAGCCTGACCAGTCTGATCTATAAGGCTATGGAGCGAATCATTATGGAACTCATAAATGGAGAGATTGGGAACCTCCAGTCGCTGGACCCCACACAGTTCGGCTTCGTCAAGGGCAGATCATGCCTCCTGAACCTGGTGGATTTCTTTGAGACAGTTACTCAGGCTATAGATAAGGGAAAGGAGGTACATACGGCTTACCTTGACCTTGCTAAAGCATTTGACACCATTCCCCACTCAGGTATTATTGATAAGCTCACCAGCCTGGGCATAAACCCTTACGTCACAAGATGGATCGCAAACTGGCTCTCAGACAGATCCCATAAAGTAAGAGTAGCGGGATCTATGTCCGAATCCAGACCAGTAACGAGTGGTGTGTCTCAGGGCTCTGTCCTGGGGCCCCTCCTGTTTGTCATATACTTCTCAGAAGTACAGGCAAACACGGAAGGGCTGTGGCTGACTTAAGTTTGCGGATGACTGCAAACTGGGTGCTATAATAGAGTCTCTGGCCGACGTGGAGATCCTCCAGAAGGGCCTAAACGAGACTGATGCATGGTGTCAAAGCCATGGTCTCGATCTAAATGCAAAAAAATGCGTAGTAATCCCCTTTGGAAAAAACAGAGTACCCGCAAACTACAACATAGGAGGTAATCCCCTGAAATCTGAAGAAGAAATAAGGGATCTAGGGCCCCAAGTATATAGCCAGCTTTCCTTTGATAACCATGTTGCCAAAGTGGTTAGAAAATCCTTCTATGTGACCCATCTGATCATGAAAGGGTTCGCATCAAGATCTAAGGATGTAATGGTGCCCCTCTACTCTTCCCTCATCAGACCCATTATTGAGTACAATGCACCAATTGGAATGTACCTGGCTAGACATCTCCAGCAGCTGGAGAGACCACAGAGGTAGCTAACCAAGAGAATTACTGGCCTCAAACAGTTGCCCTATGCAGCATGATTGAAAAAGCTAAGACTGTTCTCTGTTGCATACCGCTTTCTCAGAAGCGATCTCTGTCTAACGTACAGAGCCATGTCCAACCCAGAATTGTTGAACATGCTCCATCTTAGCAAAACCAAATCTACTTGAGCTACACGCCCTAGGGATATAAACCTCAACACAACAATGAATAGAACATGCTGGAGGGATAGATTCCCTTCGCAGAGACTTCCCTTACTATGGAACAGGGTCCCGATCTACATAAGACAGAGCCCCTCACTATCACTCTTCAAGAGGAACCTTGATGAGTGGATGGGTAACAGAAAGTTCACACCAGGGATCACACCAACAGCACTACTAGACAGAGGCCAAGGGTACTAGCTGCTAGTATAAGGGTCTAGGGAACTACTAAAGGGGCGGTGAATACCGCACTACGTGGCTGGACTAATATATGCCTTCTGGCAGATATCTCAGTACCAACCTGTGAACCTACACAGACAGACACACACACACACACACACACACACACACACACACACACACACACACACACACACACACACACACACACACACACACACAGTGGATATAAAAAGTGTACACATCCCTGTTAAAATGCCAGGTTTTTGTTGTGATATAAAAAATGAGACCACAATAAATCATTTCAGAACTTTTCCCACCTTTAATGCGATCTATAACCTGTACAACTCAATTGAAAAACAAACAAATCTGTTATGGGAATAAATATAAAAAATACAGTAAGCTGGTTGCGTAAGTGTGGCACACCCTTAAACTAATACTTTGTTGAAGCACCGTTTGTTTTAATTACAGCATTCAGTCTTCTTATGTACATACCTGCCATCAATTAAAGAGATTCTGATTAACCCCAAATCAAGTTCAGCTTTCCTAGTAGGATTTTCCTGATATTTACTCAGTTGCCTGCTACAGCAAAAGCCATGGTTCGCAGAGAGCTTACAAAGCATCAGAGGGATCTCCATTGTTGAAAGTTATAAGTCAGGAGAAGGGCATAAAAAAATTTCCACAGCATTGGATATACCATGGAACACAGTGAAGACAGTCATCAAAAAGTGGAGAAAATGTGGGACAACTGTGATGTTGCAAAGAACTGGACGTCCCTCCAAAATTGATGAAAAGACAAGACGAAAACTGTTCAGGGAGGCTGCCAAGAGACCTACAGCAACACTGAAGGAGCTGCAGGAATTTCTGGCAAGTACTGGTTGTGTACTGCATGTGACAACAATCTCCCATTTCTCCATATGTCTGGGCTAAGTGGTAGGGTTGCAAGACGGAAGTCTTTTCTTACACAGAAAAACATCCAGGCCTGGCTAAAATTTGCAAAACAATACATCGTCTTCCCAAAGCATGTGGGAAAATGTGTTA